>NC_056627.2:2127500-2427500 GCF_002870075.4 Lactuca sativa | reverse complement strand
CACACTTGACTGGATCTGGGGCGACAGTCCCCAGATATATCTCTTTATCTTCTTGTTCTCGAGAGCAACCATATCAGGGTATAGGATTTCCAAATCACAGAACCTATTTGTATAGGTTGATATGTCGGCTCCAACCATTTGTAGACCCTAGAGTTCCTGCTTGAGTTTTTGTATTTCACCTCGAGGACAGTACTCTCTCATCAGCATGTCCTTCAAGTGTTCCCAGCTAATGGAATATGCCACCGCTATAGTCAGATACTTAACATGGCCGTTCCACCATGTTAGTGCTTTGTCAGAGAAGGTACAAGTCACAAACTCGACCTTGTTGCCCTCCTGGCAAGCACAGATTTCAAAGACTGATTCCATCTTTTCAATCCATTGTCTTAACACCATAACCCCACCAGTTCCATTGAAGCTTCGGGGTTTGGCGTTCGTGAAGTCCTTGTAGGTGCATTCCCGGGGATGTCCATGACTTTCGCCGTGGTTTGAGGGGTGTGCACCTGTTCCCGATCCACTAGGGATAGGAGCATTGATGGCTGAGACAGCAGCTGCTACTGCTGCTGTGAAGGCTGCCTGGAACATAGTGGCATCGAAAGGAGAAGGTGGTTGAGGAGGTTGAGGTGGTGGTATCGGTGTTTCGTTATTTGGGTTGCGCTTGGGATTCCTTCGTTGCAGCATCTTTAACTATACGTTTAAAAGATGACGACATGGATAAGAATAAATGAATAATGAGTGTGTCTCATGGACTAACTCTCCATAGTCCAAAACAAAATGAATAGTATAACTAAATGAAGATGATTGCATTTGGATAATAATTTCCATATGATTAGATCTGTCAATAATACTGGGATTACAGATGTAACAAGTTCGGGAAAAATGGCCTAGAAGTAGGCCTTACATCAACCAAGATAGGAAAATTTTGACAGAACTATGACTAGATCAAGACCTAACAGGTCTAAGATTTACAAAGATAGGAAAATTAGACCAAAATTTTTACATAAACTAGGTTATATCCAAAAGATGAGTCGATTCTATCGGCGACGAGAACTGCTAGCATGAGTTCTTGATCCCGACAGTAGACGTTCATACGCCTGTCGGCTCTCACTTGCTGAGCTCGAAGTTCCCTAACTTCAGCTTGAGTTTCAGCAAGTTCCCTCTGCAGAGCTGCATTGCGGACCAGAGTCCTTTCATGAGCAGACTCTAGTTGGCGAATGCGGACGATGTTAATGCCAGAGTTGGCATCAATCTCCAAGACTCGATTGATAGTTGATTGACCCAGTATCGTGTTCCTAGAAATCCTACGAACCATGATGGGTAGGACCCTGTCAGCAGAACCTCCCTCAGTGAGGTTGTAGAAACTTCTGTCTCCGTTGTAGGGAATGGGTTGACCCTGTTCCTGACTCCATCTATTCAAGTTAGTGGCCCACAGAGGTGTGGGTCCTTGAAATGCGGGACGGGGGTTCAGGTTTGGATCTTGAGCAGCTGGGGGTAGGTTGTTGACTTTAGGCTCCGAGTCAGAACTATCGGAAAAACCCTCAACATGGTGATCATCCAAAGGGATTGGATGATCATCTTCTGGTTCTTCCTCTAGCCATCCGGCGTTGCCTTGGTTTGGGAAGTACGGGTCGCCATGGTGAAATCCAGCCATTAAAATCTATGCGAGAAAAGGGATATAAGAAATAGCTAAATAGACGAACTGACTAAGATAATTATAGTACGACCAAATACCCCTATGGTATTTCTTTATGGTTGTGTTGGTAAGTTTTTAGACTTGTTGCCACATCACAACCATTCTTGGGCATATGCTAATCACTCCTTGGACCAGCATAGTTGATCAGGCTATGCCATTCCTAAGACTGACCATATATCCCCAGGCTTACTTGTGATATTCAACAATCGTAATACTTTTGTTCTTGTCATTGTGACACTGATTTTAGTATGAATGCAGGCACGTATACTTACTTAAATATTTTATTATTTAAAAGTATAAACTCTTAGACAGAGTGTTTTAATCCCAATGTATTTATAGTTAGTATATCTTTTATGGGTTGATATACTATATTCACTATAAACAATGCTCTGATACCAATCTGTCACACCCCATAACCAAGAACGGCGGAAACGTTCCGAGGTGGAGGACGTCATGTACAGTATCACAACAGTGTAAAGTAGTAAACAAGCAACAACATCATCCATTGCATTAAAAGTAAAGTTTTAATACATGTGTGTTCTTTATATGTAATAAGACACCAAAATATGTAATCAACATAAAAGACGAGTCTTGTCTGTGCTCCGTCTTCTCAAAACCTGGCCATCGTACCTGTCTACTGGTGACCTGAGAATACAAGTTATTTTGAAAGTGAGTATCAGCCTAAAGCTGGTGAATTCATAAGTATTTAAGTGTCATTGTCTTGTTTTGGAAAGATGTTATGAATGCCATGTAAATCTTTTAAATGAAACAGTTGATATAAGTATAAAAACCCTAGAAAATCTCATATTTCCTACTAGTATGAAATGTAGTCTTCTACCAAGACCCGAATTTTTTGCTATGACAATGATAGTTTTTCCTTCTTTTTGACTATTACAAACAGTACTTTGTCTAACTCATCGTTTATGTGAATGTGTCACAAAATAAAGTAATAGGAAAAATATAACCATGTAAGTGTTATCCTTTTGTATTAGGATTAACACGACATCGCGACTAGCGAAATGTATAACCTTTGAACATCCGTAGATTGTTCAATTTTCCTCTGTAGCTGCAGCAGGTTTAAGGAATGGTTAGTCCCGTAAAGGTACCCCTAATATAAGTATTAACCATAGGCATCCGTAGATGGTCATTTACCTCTGTAGCGAACACCAGGTTAAAGGAATGGTTAGTCCCGTAAAGGTACCCCTAATATAAGTAATAACCGTAGGATTCCGTAGATATTCATCTACCACTGTTGCTAACAGGTGGGTTCCAGAATGGTTAGTCCCGTCTAGACATCCCGTTGAACTGGGATAGGCAGGACAATTTACACATAATGTACTAGTAAATCATCCTAGTGAATCTAGGTACAAGTATCCATGTAAGTGCATACAAATAAATGTATATATGTAAATGTATTCATGTAAGCGTATCGATGTAGACGTATTCAAGTAACATGTAATGTATAGTATACAATCATGAATGAACTGACTCTGGTGTAATTCCTTGTAATAGGAATAATGTTTTGTATCTCCTAACTATCCCTATAATAGTTAACTGGAAGGTAATTGATTGTCCAAACAGGTTTATACACCCTTGCTACACAAGAGCGTGGGAAACTAAATGCAGGATGAAAACTATAACATAAATACATATATGTGTGTGTATATATATATATATATATATATATATATATATATATATATATATATATGTGAACATAAGTGTATAGACATAGTTTTGTTCAAGAAGGTAAAAATGGTTTTATAAGACATCTAAGAGTTTTGAACAATAACTAACAATTACATGATGTCATTTTAATAAACATTTCAAACGTAATACTTTTGCTACCAAGGTATTTTTAAGATAGAAAACCATTTCATACATCACATTTTGAAGTATGTGAAATCTGCTGGATGAAAACACAGTTATAAATACATATGAGTGATTTACTAACATGTTGTTTTCTACTTGTATTCCCCCCCCCCCCAATTAAAGCAATTAAAATCATTTAAAACATTGATTAAGGGGTATGAACTCACCTGAAGATGGTGTTTTTGTGACATCCCCAAAATCACGGCCACAAAAGACCGGTTTGTTTATGCTTTGTTTAAAAATCAGAGTTACATTTTAAATGAAAGTGTTGCGGAATTTGTCCCAAAACAAAAATATGATAAAGATTTATCAAAAGCATTTCCATAGAAATGTATTTCATTAAAAGACTCGGGATGTCATGTTCGTACAGATCAAAAGCATAAACAGTACAATATAAGCCTTACTACATTATTTCATATCTACAGGCCTATATCCGTAATCCCTCGTCCAAAACATCACACCTATGCTCATGCGCCACTACCTGTAATACATAAAACTGAGTGGGTCAGGCTTGGGAGCCTGGTGAGCACATAGGGTTTTCAACCCACAATAAATAAGTTTATTAATTTCATCAATCAACAATAACCCGATTACCCGTTCCCGTTATCCTCACTTTACGTCCCTAAACACCTATCATAAGGGACCTAGCCTAAGGATCATCATCGGGACGGACACTACTGCTAAGGGGATTCCTTAGCAATAATTGTCCTAAAGGCAACCATGTGGGGGATGGAGTACACCGGTGAACACATCGTTCACAAACACCTACAGGTTGCGAGCCTGCTAGCGTTCCACTGGACTGTCTAGAAGAGTCCGTGGTCGTCATCCATACTCCGCTAGATGACAGAAACAACAACATCAACATCGAGGCCTCTCATCATTTTATCACACATCACCTATTACATCTACCCATGTTTTACCCCAACATTTTCGTAGATATAAAATACATATACAGTTTAAATCATTGAAAACATGTATAACAATGTTCATCCAGCATAGATAGCAAGTATTCAGATAATATGCACACATAGCACGTAATTTATATAAAATACTTCATATCTATGTGTAAGCTGAAAGTAACTATGCACTCACCTGATTAGGTGGTGACTCAGCACTCGGACAGCGTTTCGCTACTCTCAAAACGATATTCCTTCGATAAAACCTAGTATCGATACCACTAGGGTTTAGTTTAACGATAACCGCGACAAATTAATTAGTCCGAGTATTATTAAGCGTTAATAATACTCGATATAACTCATAATAATAGCCCAAATAATTATTTTAAGGACCTAATAACATTCCTATAATTATTTGAAAGCTATATTAAAAATTGCATAAGCGTAGCACACTTACAGCGAATTTTATCGAGAACCGGGACTTGATTGGAGCAACGTTTCGAAACCGAAAAACTCCTTTTTCTCGGGATTCCGGGAGCCTCGGGGCTTCCCTAGGGTGCTAAGGGGTTTTTCTAGGGTTTAGGAGGGGTTTGGAACTCTAGAGAGAGAAAGAAACTAGAGAGAGAAGTTATTTTTGGTGTGAAAATGTGGGCAGCCTCGGTCCCCTTTTATAGCCTGGTCCTCGGACGTACGCTGGGCGTACAGGTCCTCGGACGCGGGGCGTAGCTTCGGATCAGACCTCCAGGTGGCGAAGGCTCGGTGGTGCGACGTGGCTTCTTCTGGACCGAGAACGGCTAAGCGAACGCGGCGCGTACGAGACCGAACGCTGGGCGTAGCGAGGGGCGACGCGTCACTCATCCGAGGCGACTTCAGCGATCATCATCGGACGGCTGGGAAAGCGCCACGTCATCAGCCTCGCAACAGACTTCGCATTTTCATACTTCGACTTTAAAAATTCGTAACTTTCGCGTACGACCTCCGTTTTCGACGTTCTTTATATCCACGCGAAGGTGGGAACATACTCTACAACTTTCGTTTAGACTTCGTCGGCTAATTTTGGCTCGATTTTAAATTTTATATTATTAACGGGCCGGGACATGATTGGTCCGTTAAATCCTCATAACTTCTTCATCCGACATCCGTTTTCGCCCATCTTTTTCTCGTTACGCTACCCTTAACGAGATCTTCGATTCTCGTTCAGGTCGTGTCGGCTAAAAATCGCTCAATCTAATATTCGAATTTCGGGCTGTACACTGCTATTCCGAAACTTCGAAAAATCATAACTTCTTCATACGAAGTCAGATTTGGGCGTTCTTTTTATCGATGTTCTTATTTTAACATATTTTACGACTTTCGTTTAGATCTCTAAGGCTAAATCTCGCTCTATCGTAAATTCACTATTTACGCTTCCCGGTGCCGTGCCGGTTTTACCGTAAAACTTCTACGGGTCATAACTTCTTCGTTATAACTCGAATTTCGGCATTCTTTATATGTACGGAAACCTTGAGACATATTCTACAACTTTATGTAGAGATATCGGGATTATCTTATACTTTAATTTTGACGCTTATTTTTATTATTTATTAATTATACATTTATAATTAAATTATAAGCACATAAATACACATAATTCACATAATACTCAAATATTTCATCTATATTACTTCAAAAAGAGTTACAAGAGTTGACCTAGACTATTACATTGACAAAAATGCTTAGCCCTGAAACCCGGGCGTTAGAATTCTCTCCCCCTTAGGATGATTCCGTCCCGGAATCATGCATCAGCAAACAGATGTGGATAGCGACTCATCATGTCATCCTCTGTTTCCCAAGTGAGATTCGGCCATTCGAATGTTTCCATCGGACTAGCAAGTCGACCATCTTGCGCCGTAACTTCTTAGTCTTACGGTCAACAATTGCCTCAGGCTCTTCAATCAGCCTTTTATTCTCATCCATCCTTAACTCTGAGATTGGAATTATGTTGGGAACATCTAGCCAGCGTCGTTGCCTCATGTTCAACTCCTTCTGATTAAAGAGATACTGGAGACTCTTATGATCAGTGAAGAGTTTGCACTTCGTGCCGTAGAGGTAATGCCTCCATATCTTTAAGGCAAAAACTACCGCTGCCAACTCCAGATCATGAGTGGGGTAGTTCTTTTCGTGCTCTTTCAATTGTCGAGATGCGTATGCTATCACCTTTTCTCTTTGGGTCAGAACACAACCCAACCCGACTCCAGAAGCGTCACTATAAACCGCGAAATCTTCGACTCCATCGGGTAGAGAAAGTATCGGTGCTTCACATAACTTCTTTTTTAGCTTCTCGAATGCCTCATCGTGTTTCTCACTCCACGTATACGTAGGTCCTTTATGGGTCAAAGTTGTTAATGGAGCAGCTATCGAAGAAAAGCCTTGGATAAATCGTCGATAATATCCGGCTAATCCTAGAAAGCTTCGAATTTCCGTGGGACTCTTTGGACGTTCCCACTTCATTACAGCCTCGATCTTTGCGGGGTCAACCATTATTCCCTCCTGGTTAACAACATGACCCAAGAATTGGACTTCCCGTATCCAAAAGTCGCATTTGGAGAACTTTGCAAAAAGCTTCTCCTTCTTCAACACTTCTAATACTTCCCGTAGATGCTTGCCATGCTCCTCTTGGCTTTTCGAGTAGATGAGAATGTCGTCGATGAACACTATCACAGATTTATCGAGGAATGGTTTACAAACCCTATTCATCAAATCCATGAATGCTGCAGGAGCATTGGTTAGTCCAAATGACATAACCAAGAACTCGTAGTGTCCATATCTTGTTCTGAATGCAGTCTTTTCAATATCCTGCTCTCTCACCTTCAGTTGATGATATCCTGACCTAAGATCGATCTTTGAGAAGTAGCTCGAACCTTGCAGCTGATCGAATAGGTCATCAATCCTCGGCAATGGATACTTGTTCTTCACCGTTGCCTTATTCAGCTCTCGGTAGTCTATACACATCCTCATGCTTCCGTCCTTCTTCTTTACGAATAACACCGAAGCTCCCCAAGGTGATGAACTAGGTCGAATAAAACTGTTGTCCAACAGCTCCTGAAGTTGCGTCATGAGCTCCTTCATCTCCGTCGGTGCTAATCGGTAAGGTGCCTTTGCTATCGGTGTTGTTCCTGGTAACAAGTCTATACGAAACTCCACTTGTCTATCAGGTGGTAATCCGGGAAGATCTTCGGGAAAGACTTCCGGATAATCGCACACAACCGGTATATTCTGCACCTCTTTCTTCTCCTTCTTGGCATCGATTACGAATGCCAAGTATGATGCACATCCTTTGGACAAACATTTCCTGGCTTTCATCAGGGAGATGATTCCAGAATTCACTCTGCGTTTGTCCCCGTACACCATAAATGATTCCTTTCCGGGTGGGTTTACCTTTACTATCTTCTTTCGGCATTGAATCTCAGCATCGTTGGCGCTAAGCCAATCCATACCCAAAACGATGTCGAAACAGTTTAACTCTATGGGTAATAGCTCTTCGTGGAATTCGTTTCCGTTTAGGTTAATGACGATGTTCCTAATACGATTACTAACATGTACGAATTTGCCACTGGCAACTTCTACAATCAGGGCATTATCTAGTTTTTCTACAGGCAATGCTAATTTCCCACCAAATTTATGCGACACAAAGGAGTAGTTGGCTTCGGAATCAAATAGTATATTTGCAGGCAAACCATTTACAAGAAAGGTACCTGAAGCGACGTCTGCTGCCTCCTTTGCAGCCTCGAGCGTCATCTGGAAGGCTCTTGCCTTCGGCTTCGGTGGTATGTTGGGTCTTCCCGTCTCCTTCTTCTTCAGGCAATCCCTTGAAATGTGCCCCTCCTCGTTGCACTCATAACAGACCTTCTTAGTGAACGTGCATTCATTGGCATAGTGCCCAGGCTTTCCGCATTTGTAACAAGTGACCCCTCCATCACACTTCCCAGAGTGCTTTTTCTTGCACTTGTCACACCACTTCGCTTCTGATCCTCCTCCTCTCGAACCAAACTTCGAGAATCTACCCTTCTTACCGGACCTTGAGGATCCGTCAAATTTCCTTTTCTCGCCAACCTCGACTTTGCTGGCAGCTCTTCCCTTAATCATATCCTCCACAGACTTGGCAGCCCAGATAGCTGCCTCCAAAGTAGGTGCCTGACGCACTGGCACCGCGTACTCCCATGGTAATCCTTTTGCGTACTTATCAATTTTCGTCAGCTCGTCCGGAACAAGACGCAAGGCAAATTCCATCTTTTCTGTGAAGTTGTTCGTGTATTCATCGATTGACATGCTCCCCTTCTTTAGGGTTAGAAACTGGTTCTCTAGCTCGAGCAGGTTTTGAGCTGAGCAGTACTTTCGTTTGAATTGTACCAGAAATTCTGCCCATGTCAGTTCCAGGGGTTTGTTGGGGCTTAAAGTCTTTCCCAAAGTATTCCACCAACGTACAGCGCCTCCTCGAAACTGACGCACTGCAAACGTGGTCTGTAGCTTCCCTCTGCAACCGCATGTCATGAAAGCTAACTCCATCTCCGAGATCCAATCCATGACTCCGATTGGATCTTCTTTCCCCGTGAAAGTCGATGGCTTGCAAGTCTGAAAATCCTTGTACTTGCATCCATTTCTCTCGAATCCGTTATCTTGGTTATTTTCTTGAACTATTGGTTGGTTGACTTGACCAACAGTTCCACTGTAGTCTCCTTCCTCAGTCTGCCCTTCGTTTAACTCGGGCTGTTCGATCTGAATAGTGCCTTCCTCTCGATTTTGCTGGAGCAAACGTCTAGTTTCCTCCATTTGACGATCCAACATAGCCTGGATCATCGCTTGCACTCCGGCCATCGTGACTGGCTCAGGTGCAACTTCTTCTACAACAGGTATTTGTTGAACCACTGGGGGTTGGTTCCTATCTCCATTCGCGTTTACGTTTCCGCTACGAGTCCTTACCATCTTGATCTATACACCGAATAAGGTGAATTTAGATCTTTATTTAGGATAGACGTTTAAATCGTCCTTATCACTCCGAAACGTTTACATGCTAATTCTAATATTGTAGTCGTACGTTTAGAATCCTAAACACATAAGGTTTCCAGATCCGGTCGGCAACAGACCATAGAGCCTAACAATTAACAGCATATTATGCACAAAGCATTTAGCACATAAAAGCATTTTAGGCACAATTCCTAAAATAAGCTAGTGCTCACACCTCACAATCATCGCTTAGCATTCTAAGTTTAAGTCTAGAAATCCTACAAATTCCTAGTTCGCTTAAACTAATGCTCTGATACCAACTGTGACATCCCCAAAATCACGGCCACAAAAGACCGGTTTGTTTATGCTTTGTTTAAAAATCAGAGTTACATTTTAAATGAAAGTGTTGCGGAATTTGTCCCAAAACAAAAATATGATAAAGATTTATCAAAAGCATTTCCATAGAAATGTATTTCATTAAAAGACTCGGGATGTCATGTTCGTACAAATCAAAAGCATAAACAGTACAATATAAGCCTTACTACATTATTTCATATCTACAGGCCTATATCCGTAATCCCTCGTCCAAAACATCACACCTATGCTCATGCGCCACTACCTGTAATACATAAAACTGAGTGGGTCAGGCTTGGGAGCCTGGTGAGCACATAGGGTTTTCAACCCACAATAAATAAGTTTATTAATTTCATCAATCAACAATAACCCGATTACCCGTTCCCGTTATCCTCACTTTACGTCCCTAAACACCTATCATAAGGGACCTAGCCTAAGGATCATCATCGGGACGGACACTACTGCTAAGGGGATTCCTTAGCAATAATTGTCCTAAAGGCAACCATGTGGGGGATGGAGTACACCGGTGAGTACAATATAAGCCTTACTACATTATTTCATATCTACAGGCCTATATCCGTAATCCCTCGTCCAAAACATCACACCTACGCTCATGCGCCACTACCTGTAATACATAAAACTGAGTGGGTCAGGCTTGGGAGCCTGGTGAGCACATAGGGTTTTCAACCCACAATAAATAAGTTTATTAATTTCATCAATCAACAATAACCCGATTACCCGTTCCCGTTATCCTCACTTTACGTCCCTAAACACCTATCATAAGGGACCTAGCCTAAGGATCATCATCGGGACGGACACTACTGCTAAGGGGATTCCTTAGCAATAATTGTCCTAAAGGCAACCATGTGGGGGATGGAGTACACCGGTGAACACATCGTTCACAAACACCTACAGGTTGCGAGCCTGCTAGCGTTCCACTGGACTGTCTAGAAGAGTCCGTGGTCGTCATCCATACTCCGCTAGATGACAGAAACAACAACATCAACATCGAGGCCTCTCATCATTTTATCACACATCACCTATTACATCTACCCATGTTTTACCCCAACATTTTCGTAGATATAAAATACATATACAGTTTAAATCATTGAAAACATGTATAACAATGTTCATCCAGCATAGATAGCAAGTATTCAGATAATATGCACACATAGCACGTAATTTACATAAAATACTTCATATCTATGTGTAAGCTGAAAGTAACTATGCACTCACCTGATTAGGTGGTGACTCAGCACTCGGACAGCGTTTCGCTACTCTCAAAACGATATTCCTTCGATAAAACCTAGTATCGATACCACTAGGGTTTAGTTTAACGATAACCGCGACAAATTAATTAGTCCGAGTATTATTAAGCGTTAATAATACTCGATATAACTCATAATAATAGCCCAAATAATTATTTTAAGGACCTAATAACATTCCTATAATTATTTGAAAGCTATATTAAAAATTGCGTAAGCGTAGCACACTTACAGCGAATTTTATCGAGAACCGGGACTTGATTGGAGCAACGTTTCGAAACCGAAAAACTCCTTTTTCTCGGGATTCCGGGAGCCTCGGGGCTTCCCTAGGGTGCTAAGGGGTTTTTCTAGGGTTTAGGAGGGGTTTGGAACTCTAGAGAGAGAAAGAAACTAGAGAGAGAAGTTATTTTTGGTGTGAAAATGTGGGCAGCCTCGGTCCCCTTTTATAGCCTGGTCCTCAGACGTACGCTGGGCGTACAGGTCCTCGGACGCGGGGCGTAGCTTCGGATCAGACCTCCAGGTGGCGAAGGCTCGGTGGTGCGACGTGGCTTCTTCTGGACCGAGAACGGCTAAGCGAACGCGGCGCGTACGAGACCGAACGCTGGGCGTAGCGAGGGGCGACGCGTCACTCATCCGAGGCGACTTCAGCGATCATCATCGGACGGCTGGGAAAGCGCCACGTCATCAGCCTCGCAACAGACTTCGCATTTTCATACTTCGACTTTAAAAATTCGTAACTTTCGCGTACGACCTCCGTTTTCGACGTTCTTTATATCCACGCGAAGGTGGGAACGTACTCTACAACTTTCGTTTAGACTTCGTCGGCTAATTTTGGCTCGATTTTAAATTTTATATTATTAACGGGCCGGGACATGATTGGTCCGTTAAATCCTCATAACTTCTTCATCCGACATCCGTTTTCGCCCATCTTTTTCTCGTTACGCTACCCTTAACGAGATCTTCGATTCTCGTTCAGGTCGTGTCGGCTAAAAATCGCTCAATCTAATATTCGAATTTCGGGCTGTACACTGCTATTCCGAAACTTCGAAAAATCATAACTTCTTCATACGAAGTCAGATTTGGGCGTTCTTTTTATCGATGTTCTTATTTTAACATATTTTACGACTTTCGTTTAGATCTCTAAGGCTAAATCTCGCTCTATCGTAAATTCACTATTTACGCTTCCCGGTGTCGTGCCGGTTTTACCGTAAAACTTCTACGGGTCATAACTTCTTCGTTATAACTCGGATTTCGGTATTCTTTATATGTACGGAAACCTTGAGACATATTCTACAACTTTATGTAGAGATATCGGGATTATCTTATACTTTAATTTTGACGCTTATTTTTATTATTTATTAATTATACATTTATAATTAAATTATAAGCACATAAATACACATAATTCACATAATACTCAAATATTTCATCTTTATTACTTCAAAAAGAGTTACAAGAGTTGACCTAGACTATTACATTGACAAAAATGCTTAGCCCTGAAACCCGGGCGTTACAGTTTTGGATGAACTCAACGATGTAGGATTGTTAGGTGTCAAGTGAGGACTTATACACACATTATGATCCTAATGAACATATAATCACACATATATGCACCCAATTAGTCTTAAACTACTAATTGAAAATGTTAAGACATCCTAGAACATGATAAACACTTTATATAAGTGTTATAAGCCCTAAGGATTGCATCTAAGTTGTTGTGGGACAAGGCTAATGGGTTTAGGGATCCAAAGGACCCTATCTTTGAGTTTACTCTTCAATGCCATTATAACAAGGAGTATACGGTCGTAAACTCTTGAGTTTACGGCCGTAAGCTCCTAAGCTTAGGTTTATTTGGTGTTTTGAAGTGTTACATGATCCCTAGAAGCAATTCTACTTGATGGTTTAATCCTTGGAAGGGTTTAGGGCATTAATACACTCCTTTGAGGAGTTCACGGCCCTGGGACCATTTCCCTTAGAGATTACGGCCGTAATCTCTCATTGGGGTGGGTTTTTGGTGATTCCAAGTCCCTAAATTAACTAGGAACTTATCTAAGCTAGTGTCCAAGGCTTTAGGAGTGATTAAGGCACCTTTTGGCCCTTGAGTTTGAAGTTCACGGTCCAAGAACTTCTTGGGCCGTGAACACCTTACTCTTGGTGTTCATGGGTGATATCTAGTCCTATATACACTAACATACAAGCCTAGCATTGTTTCATTGCATAAGGAAAGGATTAGGCATCATTTTGCCCCTTAAAGAAGGGTTCACGGTCCAAGAACTTCTTGGGCCGTGAACTCTTAAATCATGTTGTTTTGTTATGAATTCTAGGTTAATAAGCACATTATAAGCCATATAATACAACTAGAGAGAGGTACTCATGATTTGGGATGAAAACCCGAAGATCCGTGAGAGAGAAAATGGATTTTCTCTAGTTGGAAATGTAACTAATGAATAAATATGGCTCAGAATCCTATATATAGTCCTCGGATTTTTGGCAGAAAATACTTTATTCCCGCAATGAACTCTAATATCATAGAGTTTTGGAATAACAGAGTTGCACAAAACCCTAGTGCATCCACTCTCCTGATATCTCCTTAAGTGTAAATCCTAAAATACTCAAACTTATACGGAAAAGTATGAAAATTTACTGCGACTGTTCTAACTTCTATTGACTTGATAATGTTTGTACATAATGGAAATTTCGGGTTGTCACACAAGTAGAATCATGCTAGTTATTATATCAATCACATGTGATTAATAAGCAGCATTCAAATGATTTACTACTCATTAGCTGTTTTACCAAACTGTTTTCTTCAAATGATTTTCATAAACGTTTTATATGTTCAAAACTCCTTATTAAACTGTTCAATATACATTGTATGTTTCATTTCAAACTCATTTACAATTGTGTTTCAAACAAATGTTTCTTTATACTTAAACTGTTTTATCAAACAAATACTTTCAACTCGTTTTATAGGCTGGCATCAAGTCGACCTTTTCTTAGATAGTAATCATGTTCAAAGGTGTTACAAAACTTATTTATGCTTTTATATTGTCAATTGCATGCCTATGTATGTATAGTTATATAATAAATGTTTAAAGGACTTAGGAAGGCTAGCCGCTTTATTTCCTTTTCCCCTTTGAGATGTGGTCTGGTAAGGTACCGGGTATCCATCCGAAGGTCGTTTAAATATTAGTTATGTATCATGTGTACATATATAGTCATAAAGGTTCTTCCAGTCAGTTCAATACCCTTAGGTAGCAAAGGTATACTTCCGTGTTCATACGTACCAGTTATATTACTAGCAAGCTACCATATGGGTAGTTTAGGAAGATACTAATACGTTTACTAGAATGCGGAATCATACCACGGGTCAGTTCATTCATGAGTCTATACATGCTAGATTGAGAGAGAACACACATTACAGCTACTACACACAGTACATTACTATACATGCTAGATAGAGAGAGAACACACGTTACAGCTAGCACACGCAGAACATTACAGTACACTACTATACTATTACATGATTACGTTTACATGATTACGTTTAGATGATTACGCTTACATGAGTACGTTTACATAGATACATTTACATGAGTGCATTTACATATACGATAATAGGACATACATCACTAGGTACTATAGCATGGAACGATTTCAGGATCTAACTATACCAATGAATCACAACGCATTGTGATAGTTATATTGGGTATACGTGATCATAGTAATGTGGATGTTCACGGCTTGCAAACATGCAGGGGTCGTGTATGGGTCCCAAAATCTCTTTGACAGGGGAGCGTCTAGCCTGGGATCTAGCCATCACATTATGTCTTATCCCTCAAATAAGGCAATATTAGTACAAAAGTAGTCATTTATTACAAATACTACAGTACTTACGAGATTACAATAGGTTAAAGGTAGTTAGTACGGTTGTAGTTTCGATACTACACCATAGTACTATTTCATTTTCCCATTACATTCACTTCGTGAACATTCACATGATGCATGGTAATGTAGAAGCTATATTTTGAATAATGATAGTCGGATTTGGGAAAATACACCCTCTTACAAGAGACACACACACAAATACTAGATGTCTTGGTAGAAGGATACTTTTAGTAGGAAACATATGGTTTTCTAGGATGTTCAAAACGTTTTCATACTTACAGCCCATATACATACAAATACTTACATTTCATATACGTACAAATACTTCATACAAATTAAGACACTAAAATACTTATGATCTCACCAGCTTTAAAGATGATACTCTCTTTCAAAATAACTTGTATCCTCAGGTCAACAGTAGACAGGTACTGATGCAAGTTTTAGAGAAGATGGTGCTCGTTCAAGACTCATCTTTCATTTTGATTTATATTTTAGTGTTTATCATAATTTGACAGAACACACTTGTATTCAAATTATATTATTAATGCAATGGATGATGTTGTTGCTTGTTTACTACTTTTCATTGTTGTGATATTGCACATGACGTCCTCCGCCTCAGAACGTTTCCGTCGTTCATGGTTTTGGGGTGTGACACTAATAAACTTTAATGTCAATATACAAGATAAAAATAAACAAAAAATAACAAAATAATATTAAACTAATAAAAATATGTTTATTAAGTCAAAAATAGTTAAACTATAAAAGTTATTAATACCAACATACTTTTTATCATGTTAATTAAAGTATTCTTATTTTCATTTCTATTTGAAAGTTATAACATAAAACAAAATAAAATGTATATATACTATAAATACAATCTAATGACGATCGATAAGAGTTTTCTGTAATTGAAAAAAAATGTATATAAAAATATTTAAACTAATAAAAGTATGTTTATTGAGAGTAAACAAAATATAAAAATATTTAAGCTAATAAAAGTACATTTATTTTAACTGTGTATACAATCTAATTTTTTATAATTAAACAATAATGACGATCGATAAGAGCTGGATTCGGGAACACCGAACGTCCCCAAAATTCTTGGAAGGTCTTAAAAACTTTATGGAGATTGCTAGGAAACATCTTGACTCTGAAGACAAAGTGCATTGTCCGTGCGTAAAGTGTGTGAATATGTATCGACAGTTGTTGAGTACGGTTAATTTATGCCCCTATACATGACAGTGGGTTTCTAAAATCGTATACTATATGGATTTATCACGGTGAGAAGCATTCTGTTTCGGATTTGGGCTACAATTCGACTCCAATAAACATTCCAACAAATAATGAGATCTTTGATGTAATTGATGATGTTATGGCGGAGCAAAATACAAATGAAGAAAATACAGATGATGAAGGACGAGGCATGGACCCAGAATTTGATGCTTTATTTGAGGAGCTCAATACCAAGTTATACCCTGATTGTGAGATGTCTTCTTTAAACTTTTTGGCAAAGTTGTGCATATTAAAGTGATCAATAGATGGACAAATAGTTCATTTGACCAACTTTTAGAGTTGCTAAGAGTTGCTTTCCCGAAGAGCAAGATTCCAACTTCACACTATGAAGCTAAGAAAAAGTTGAGAAAGATAGGGTTAGGATATGAGTCCATCCATGCTTGCAAATATGACTGTGCTTTGTTTTGGAAGGAGAATGATTCCATGCAGAATTGCCCGATTTGTAACGAGAGTAGATGGGTGAACACAACCACAAAGGGGAAGCGAGTACCACAAAAAGTGTTGCGGTACTTTCCTTTGACTCCAAGACTTCGACGGATGTATAGTTCCAGATTCACAGCTAAAGATATGATTAGGCATAATACTAGAAGATCAACGAATGGTATAATGTATCATCCGGTAGATGGGAAGTCATGGCAAGAATTTGATAAGAGATATCCAGAGTTTGCCAAAGAACCTAGAAATGTTCGTCTAGGTTTAGCTGCTGATGGCTTTAATCCATTCGGCAACTTTAATAACAATTATAGTATTTGGCCGGTTATATTGACTACCTATAATACACCACCATGGATATGTATGAAAGAATTTTCTTTCATGCTAACTTTGTTGATTCCTGGCCCGAGATCACCCGCAAAGGACATTGATGTTTACTTGAGGCCTTTGGTGGATGAGTTGAAAATGTTGTGGGCCGAAGGAGTCCAAACGAGAGATGCATCAACCAACACTATATTCAATACGTGTGCAATGTTGTTATGGACTATCAATGATTTCCCAGCGTGTAGCAGTCTGTCTGGTTGGAGTGGTCAAGGTTATTTAGCAGACCCTACTTGTAACGAAGACACATCTTCTATTTATGTGACCAACAAGATGTCTTATGTTGGTCATAGACGATTCTTGAATATAAACCATAGTTGGAGGGATAGTCTATTGTTTGATGGTCAACCTGATACAAGACCGCGTCCTATATTTAATTACGTGCATGGGTTGAACTGTTCCAAGTTTTTCAGATAACGAAATACATTATCGATGCTACAGTTAGGTCTACTTGTTAGATGATTTGAAAATACAAAAACGAGGTCACATTTACGGATTCTATGCGGAGAAGAGATCCTATATTTGACTCGATTGTTGATTTGTCTTTTTTTTGGGTTTTCAAATAGATACCATAAGAGTTTTATGCCTTCGGTTTCTTGGCTCCAAAACCATTGAACTTTGTGTAATTTCCCTAGATTTTTGCTAGTCTTTGTTTATAATTCATTTAGTTGTTCAAAAAAAAGTAAGAAATTGTAGATGCATTCGGCATTCCCCCGTTTTTTTTTCATATATTCTCGAATTCAAACAAAAACCTATAAAAACAACGACAAGGCTGTAAAGTTTTTAATTGTGTGATTAGGCAAAATCCTCTTATGGTTTTAAATGTAACCAAACTACCCCCACTTTCTTTCCAACCTAGCAAACCTCTTAGAAGTAAGGATGAGCAACGGGCCTGACCCCGGACCGAACCGATCCGAAGACCGAAAACCTGAAGACCGGAAATCTTGAATTATCTTACCCACAACTAGACCGGTTTAGGGTGTGTCGGGTCCGGTTTCGGTCTGATCATGTTCCAGGTACCAAACCAGGTTTCGGGTTTGGATCAAATTAGACTTTGACTGTTTTATTTACGATTCCGGTTCCTAATACCAAACCATAAGGACCAATCGCAAGAATTTAAAACCACATATACACCATCTTCACCCAAAAAAATAGAGACTAAATATATGACTTTTTATAAAACGTGGATACCATTTTATCTAATTTGGTTTCATAAAAATTAACACTTAGGGTAAATTACAAGTTTGGTTGGTGTGGTTTTTTGAAAATTGCATGTTTAGTTTTAAAATTTATTTTGTCACAAAATGTCAATGTGGTTTTAATATTTGTTGCATATAGAGAGTAGAAGGTTAGTAGCCTAATAGTGTACGTCGACCAACAGTGGAATGCGAGAACGAACCAAAAAAAATCGACAGTGTAAGTCGACTAGGGAAGAGCCGATTGAATGTACGTCACTAAAAAAGGTAATAACTTTTGGTTTTCCGGTCCGGTCTTGGTTAAAAACCTTATATGGGTCCGGTTCGGTCCAAATATAAAACACAGTTATTGTAAAAAACAAACCCGAGCACCGTCCCACTTATAAGAATATTCGGTTCGGTCTAGGTCCGGTCCCAATTTTCTTTAGTCCGGTCTAATCCAATGGGTCATATTTTCATCCCTCCTAGTGTATTTTTAGGGGTGGGAATGTGTCGAAATTTATATAAAATGAGAAATTCTTTTAAGGGTTAACTATAAAATGACAAAAAGGAAAGCCATGTTCTATCTTATAATAATTAATTTTTGGATGTCCTTAACGTTTCTCGTGATTCTTCTTTGTTATACACAAACCGTCTATCGTCTACATCAATATGAGTAGTGATTTGAAGATTCAAACTTAGGTGTTTCAAATTTAATACAAACATATCCAAAATATTTGGCTCGCGGGTCGAATCCAAATTTAAGGGTTTTTTCTTAGCTATCCTTCTATTTTTGGGTTTCTTTCTCAAAATATAATTTGATAGCTCAACATCAAACAAACGACATGTCTAAATAGACTCATAAAAGAATAACATCGAGGAAACTTTTTTTTATTAAATATATTAATCTATTAATATAAAAATTAAAACTAAGGGTGTCCATGACCACTTATGAGATGTAAATTCGCTCTTGGCATTATTAATGCGAGCCATGTCCACGACTTGTTTAAGTTCCTTACACGTGTTGTTTGCATGATATTTGAATATGGTGTAGGTATATTTGAATACGTTTAAGTTCCTTACACGTGTTGTTTGCATGATATTTGAATATGGTATCGGTTATAATTATTTGAATCACGTTGATTGGTATTTGACACTAGCTAATCAAGGTTGTCTCAAATTTTTTAGGTTTGCAGAGTAATCAAAAACCGCAACGACATCTTCATTGGTATAGGTTTTTTTTTTCCTCCGCGTAGTAATGATTGTGAGAATGAGAATACTTGAGCACTATGAAGAAACCAATACATCTAACATCGCTTGATACCAAGTCTTTAGAGGGGTAATATGGTTATTTTGGAACATAAATAGTTGTTGGGTACATAAAAAAACTTGAATTTTTTTATTTTCTAATGGTAAATGGTAATTGAAAAATCAGATAAACGTTTTTTTTACCAAGATAAAAATCCAATATGCCAATTTTTCTTAACACTGGCCGGCCATAAACCGCACGTTTGGATTTATCTGATCCGATTTTTCCTAGGATTAGGATTGGAATCGGGTGTTTTCTAAAATTAAGCTTCAATGTGCACCTCAAAATCTAAATAGGCCTCACCAATTTTTTTCATTTTATTGCCCGACCCGTTTTTCAAAGTTGGGGTCGGCATTACTTAACGGAATCTATTTAGCATGATTGGGTTGAGGTGCACTAACCTTGAGTCCTTGAGAAAGCCTATAATGATATGAGAATCACAAACATTAAAAAAAAGTGAAAAATAGCAGGTTATATTATAGGTATGTTGCATAAAAGAATGGGTGTATGATGTATTTTCTTAGAAGTATTGAATAACAAAGAATAATGGTGCCCTGCAAAAGTTTAGAAACATGTTCTATTGGATTTCTGGAGCAATAATTCCAGATTTGTCTAAAGGTTTAGAAAATTGTCACCTTTCTGAACAAAAAAAGAACCAATACTCCAATCATGTCAAAACAGAGGGAATCAATCATGTTACAAATGTAATTTGTTTTAGAAAAAAAAATTATAATAAAAAACAATTAGAGAGACTCCCACACTCGCAATCCAAAAAATGAAGCACCATTATGCTATACATAAAACAAAAATGAAGGAACGCTATACTCACATCACACCAGGTTTGGTTTCATTTTCATCAAGGTAGAAGCATAAATTTCCCTCGAGGTGTAGAACGGCTCCTTCTAAACAATTTAGGAATTGATGTGTTGTTGTTTGAGGGTTTGTTTTCGTTTCTACCACCAGTTGTTATAAGAAGGGATTCCCTGAAATGAAAGGCAAATAAATAAATAAATAAATGTTAATCAAGATTCAAGAGAGTATAAGTGTGAATTCTAATTTCTAACAATACCTACCTGACTTCCATGTGATGATGACTTCTTGATGAGCTGCGTTGAAGCTTTTTCATTGGAATGTGTATTTGTACATTTTCATTTTCTGATGATAATTCACCCTCCTCCAACTCCAAGGTGGTGGAGGTGGACTTACTAATCTTAACTGCCACTTGATTTTTGGGATTATTAATCTTTCCTTCTCTAACAACATTAAGCATTTGCTCTTCTTCTTGCTCCTGATTGCCTTTCCTCCTAGAAGGAAGATGATTATGAGTATTTAATGTTGTTTCAGAAAACTTATCATCCTGTGAACTTAAATACCCTCTTCTATTCTCGGTTGCTACTGCTAGCGATCTGTTGACAGAGGCACGAATGGGATATTGTATTTTCATGTAGGCTCCTCTATCTCTATCTGTGGATATTGATCTTCTAATAGTACTGGGGGATTGAGATCCCTCTTCTGCCAGGAGGGGCATTTTGGGAATATAATCCTTGTCTGTGAACTTGGAAGGGAGCCGTGGCCTCCTTTGCTTACCTGATGAACAGCTTCGAACCTGCTATCAAAAGAACATACATGATTTAATTATATATGTAAGGGAAACAAATTGAAATTTAGGACTAACCTCAGAAGGAGGAAGCTTATTAATATCATCAACACAATGTTGATTGGGGTTTGTTTGGTTACATCTTGGTCTTGGCATGCCAACAGGTGAAATTACACCTCCACCTCCACCTCGTGTGTTATTATTATTCCCACTTGTCAATTGTTGTAATTCAGCCTCTTTCTTCTCCAACAATAGCTTCAGATTGGATATCTGAGTGAAAAAAGAAAAAAAAAACATTTAATTTTAGCAGAGCCCATGGAAATACAAGATTAAAGTGAATATAAAGTAAGCAACCTCTTCTTTCATCTCTCTAAGTTGAGCAGTTTCTTTATTAGATTTAGCGGCGCCAAGTTCAATTGAGGCAACCCTCTCGGCAAATTTGAGGGTGCTGATTGTCTCTCCAATGGCATTAATCTCGGGATTTATGTGCACAAACATGAGAGTTTTAGCATGTCCACCAAGAGAATCTTGCAATACTTGAGTGAGCTTGCTGTTTCTGTAAGGAATGTGTGTGCTCTTTTGTGCAAGGGCAGAAATGACATCTCCAAGTGCAGACAGCGATCTGTTAATATGTTGGGCTTCCTTAAGGCGTTCACCAACTGCCTCTGATTTGTCCACCCTCTCACTTCCAGCAAGATCCACTAGATGAAGGCAACCCTTTAAACTACATCCGGAAACTACTTCTTTCCCTCGGATATGAACAGTTACAACACTGTCCCACAATTTCATATTTTAAGATATTCATACTCATATACATATATAATAAAGTTTAAGTTTAAGTTTAAGTTTATACCTGTGAGAACGACTACTGCGTTCATTTAAAGCAGTAGAACCAACTGCACGATTTCTATGACCAATTCTCATGAGATGAAGAACATCTTGTGTACATTTAACAGAAACCAAAGACGCGTCAGGAACATTAAGACCATTCAGCTGGGAATTGTTTCGTATATCCAACGTTTAGGTTGTCAAGGCCTAACAATGGTTTAAATATATATATATATATATCATGTCATGAGAATTGAGAATTGAGAATTGAGAAGGAAGGAAAAAAGAATTGAAAGGATATCTTCTATTGGAGCCATCAATTGCCAGGAGATCTCTGACTTGTTCATTGTATATTTCAATCATTTGAACTCCAACCTCATACTTTATTACATCCATCCTTGCCTCTGTTAATTCAAACAGATCTCGTAGGGCTCTATAGTTGACGCCCCATGTATCCTCTGTTGTCATGTCAGGGCCACTCTACATAATAAATATGAGAATGAGAGAGAGAGAGAGAGAGAGAGAGATGAATGTTTGAATCCAAAACTAAAATCAATTGTTTTCTAATTCTTACCATTGTGTATGTCTTCCCGGAGCCTGTCTGGCCATATGCAAAGATACAAACATTATAACCATCAAGCACAGATCTAATCAATGGTTGGGTATCTAAATATATTTGCTCTGCAAATAAGTTGGAAATATATCAAATTCAAATTATGAAATTTGTATACAAACTTATAAATCAACTTACCCTGACTTGTATTCCCTCCAAACACCTTATTGAAAGTGAACATCTTCCTAGCCTCCTTGCCTTGCTTTTGACGATTAACAATCATAATATTTCCATTTTCTCCAATATAATCAACTGTCGAATGTTGTTCATCAGATTGCTCATGTACAAAGGGTTTCACTCTACAATAAACTCTTATTGCCCCTTCAAATAAAAAAAAAATAAAAAAACTCCATTAATGATACAAGTTTATCTACAAACATGGTGGTTAAAGACTTAAGAACATAAGTACTGACCTTTTAGGTCTTGAACTTGATTGTAAAGTTGTCGGTTTTCTTCCAATACCTTGTGGTATGAAGAAGAGGCTACTTCAAGGTCCTTAGTATGATGTGCTGACATAGATTAGATATAAGTCATATAACATTAGTGTGTTTGCTGGTTCTCATAGGAAGTGCTAAAAATTAACTAGTATAACAACTCACCAATTTTCTTAAGCTCTTGTTCCCAAGTTAGATGAGCTTGTTGGACTTCCAGTTTTGTCAAATGAAAGCTAGCTTTTAGCTCCTGGAAAAGTTCAACACAAATATAAGATAAAACCATGCTACAGACTGTGGTGTTACTATCTAGTGTTCAGTGTACATACCTCTAGTTGTTTTTGTTGAACATCCAGCACGCTTGTTTTGTCAGTTAAGTAACTAATGTCTTTACCCTTGTTACCACATATGCAAAACTTTGATAACTCATTTGAAACTAAACCTGATCTTTGGTCGATATAGTTTGAAATGGCTTGTAGGAATTCATGCTTTAATAAAGGCTTGCAGTTGCCTTTTAACATGTTCTTCAGAAAGACACCAAGCTGAAAGGGATAAGAATTAATTCATGATTTTGATTTCCTATTCACTCTCAACTGTTTTGAGTATTACCTGATTTCCTTGAGAGATAAGTAATGATGAAAGATCTTTAACAGCCTTCCTGAGAACTATGTCAATAACCTATTATAACATCCCACAAAACATATTAATAACCAAGAAAATCATCTCAGTAGATACTATACAAATTACAAAACCATCCTTACCCACCATTGAATTCATGGGAAAGTCATCAAGCTCATTAGTCTCTGTGAGATAAGTCTGCAAAAGCCCAATACCTAAATGGTCAAAGAGGAAGGTAAGTGCGGTTGACACTTTTGATTCGTGAAGAGACACCTCATTTGATAGATGAAGATACTCGAGCAACTCTTCAAATTGTGAAGACTCAGATTCATCTAGAGATTCATCAGCGCTTTCACTGCCAATTAAAGAGGAAGGTGATCCCTTTGGAAATGAGGTTGAAGTGATCCTTACAGTCCCACCATACTTCCAAACTCCAACCCCACCGGATTGCCTCCACTCGTAATAACCTTTCAAACATAGAATGCAATCTACGACTTTACCAGATGAGCCTCCCTGGAAGAAACAATATTATAAACATAAACAAACTATATTGTATGATTGTATCTACTATCTAGTCTAGTCAACAATAAGAAACCAGTAATCAAAGTGATCACCTTTTCTAGATCAGACACCTCAAAGGTAAGAAGCTTCATTCGAGCAACAGCAACTAAGAAATTCCGCATGTTTTCGAAATATTGAATTGTGGTTTGCGCTGCTCCTTCCGTATCGATGATTGGAATTTCTACCACCTTAAGAATTTCCCCAAATTATCGCTGGTTAAATTTGATTTCCTAGACAAAGTATTGATTGATTGTGTGCTAATGTAAGAAGAAAAGGAGAGGAAAGAACCTTCGGAATTGCACCGGGATTGACTTTGTTGAGGACATTGCAGAGGATGAGGCCATTGCGAAGAGAGAGACAGAAGTGTTCCTCGGAGGGTTCGGTGGACAGTACCTCCGCTGCACCGTGATCCATTTGTCGTAGCCATTCGGCCGCCTGGTTCCTCCTCGCCGCTGTAAAAATTTGGTTAGTGTTAAGGTTGGAGATGTCTACAGGTTCTCTATATCCTGAATCAACCCGGTCAAAGTCGCATATCTAGATCATCTTTGGGATTGGTTTAAAAAGTCTTTTTTTTTATTTTTTCAAAAAGTTAAACAATGGCTAAAAGATATTTTCGTAATGCAAAAGATCTTTTAAAATAATTTTTGTGTAAAGGAAATATTAGGGTTTTAAAAGTCATAAAAACCTATATTTTTATGACTTTTTAACATGAAAATATGACTTTTACCTTAAAAACAAATACAAATACATTTTAAAGACTATCTTTTAAAAAAAGTTACTAGCCAAAAGTCTTTTTACAAGAGTACTTTTAAATGATAGATTCTTTGTTTTTGTCATACTCGTATATACTTACGTACGATTACGTACAAAGAGCATCTTTATGATTTAAATTATAAAAATGGGATGGGGCTCACTAATAACAAACAATTTAGAAATGATATGTTTTTTTTTTATTTGTCACACTTTCGTTTAATTTGTCAAATGTCATTTTGTATATTTCTGCTAATTAAAACCCTTCATTTTTGCAGAAACGTTCAATTTTCTCTTTTTTTTTCTAATTTATAAAGCCTTTAAGTTTGGTTTTTATTTCATAAAAGCCCTTACGTTTAGCAAAAATGTCTGGTTTTACCAGGTAAATCCGCAAAAATGATAAAATTGAAAAAAAAAGATGCAAACATCTGGTTTTAGTGAACTTAAAATCCACAAAAAGATAAATTTATACATTTTTATCAAACTTAAGGCTTTCATGTCGTTATGGTTTCTTTTAATATATTCGTTGTGTATGTTGTGGTTGCATCGTTAATGTATATTAGACCATATAAATGTTATCAATTATATGTTATATAAGGTGATGTGTATAATGTTATATATATATATATATATATATATATATATATATATATATATTTGATTGTTTGTTATGTATTGTTGATTCAAAAAGTAATTAATTAAAAGTCATGAATAAGTCATATTTTCTATGTAAGTTTTTTTTAGATACAAATCGTCTATCTTATCATGTTATATTAATTTTGTGCAACACACTGGTATAAGCCTCATTGAACTTAAATTTGGAAGAGTTGGTATATCACACACCTAAGAAGTATGGGCGGTTTTATAAACCTCAAAATTAGATCTTCACAAAAAGATCAGTCTCGGACTAGACCCAAAAAAAGATCGAGACCGAACCCCTTTAAAGCGAGATCGGTCCTACAAATACCGGACCAAAAAAGATCAGCCCAAGACCTTTTGGGGCTGGTCCCAAAAAGATTAGGTCGTTCCAAATCCAACATAAGAATGATCTGAAACCAAATCGAGACCAGTCTAAAAGATAACCAATAACCAAAGTTTATAAAAGCATCATTTTTGTTTTAATTACACAATTTCTAATCACTTAGTATTTAACTTCTTTTCTTTTTTCTTTTATTAAACTTAAGTGTATTGTTTTTAATAATCTTTGTTTATCTTTTTTTTTTATGTTAATCATATATTTGTTATCTCGAAACCGAAATCAAAATAGTGAAAAATACCGAAACCGAACCAAAAATACCCGGAAACTGAATTGAAAAAGAGGCACAGAAAAGATACGAGACTAGACCGAAAAAAAAATCAAGACCGATCCGATAAAAGACAAGACCGATTCGAGACCGCCGATATGCACCTTTGCTAAAAACCAAACCCCATGGTCCATTTTGGGAAACATGTAAAATATTTTGACATTTTTTAAAATTGTAAATGTACATATTATAATTTTACATGATAATGAGGGGGTTAAATTCTTAGTTTTTAGTGGTAATATACCAAATACTTTCGGCTACTAGAGTTTATTTAGTCTAGTATCATGATATAAAACGTGATATCAGTGAGTTATGATTCAAAGAAATTAGACATCTTCTGTCTAATGATAATGTTATATTTAGTTTAGACAAAATTGCAAGAATGGTCCTTATGGTTAGGTCGAAATTGTCACTTTGGGCCAAACAGGTTTGTACTAGCATTTATAGTCCAAAAGTTTTCATTTTCTTGCCATTTTGATCCATTTTACTTTAAATTTTTTGATAATGACCATTTTGCCTTTTCTTTTTTACTTTTTCAGTTTTTTTTATTTATTCAAATACTTTTATTAAAAGAAAAAGAAAAATGAAAATACATCTCTCTCTCCCTCTCCCTCTCCCTCTCCCTCTCCCCCCTAAAGTCTTCTTCCACCTCTGTGTTCTATCGTTCTTCTTGTTTTCCTTAAACCCAAAAATTGAAACCTCAATTTCTTCAATAATCGACCCCCCTAGCAACATTGTTAGTATCTCCCGTCCTTTCCTTAACCATCCAACCCCACTGATGGTGGGAAGCACGAGTTTTTCGGATTAACAAAGAGGGAGCGATTTCTGAGGTAGAGGTGACCCAATCTTATGCTTCCATGGAAAATCGAATGTCTTAGGTATTCCTTTTCGATCTTGTCGTCAGCTTCAGTGGTATTCCTTTTTGATTAAACGATGAAGTGGGTGGAGGAAGATGGAACATCGATGGGCTGATGAACTCCAAATTCAACATCACAACTTTTCTTCCCCTTCTTATTATCCCGATCTGATCAAGATTAGGTCAACTCCAAAAGAAAGACTCCCCGTTCTCTCCCTTTTCTTTCCTTATTTCTATTTAGTCGGACACCAAATTCGAGATCCATCTGTAAATTTTTTCTCTTCGGAAAATCATATCTAACACCCGTTGCTTAATGTTCATACTTTGGAGGCATCTGGTTTTTTCTTTCTAAACTCACCAAAACCAAAATCTATGTAATCTAATGTTGCGGTTATGTGTTGTTTATTTGTGGAGATTTGTTTTGATTCTTGTGTGGATTTACAAATCTTGAAAATCCAAATTAGTTTGCTCCTGAGTATAAATCTGGGTTCTTTTGAGAGAGAGAGAGAGAGAGAGAGAGAGAGGGGAGGGAGGGAGAGAGATGTATTTTTATTTTAATAAAAATATTTGAATAAAAAAAACTGAAAAAGTAAAAAAGAAAGGGCAAAATGGTCATTATTAAAATTTTTAAAGTAAAATGGATCAAAATGACAAGAAAATGAAAACCTTTGGACCATGAATGCTAGTCCAAACTTATTTGGCCCAAAGTGGTAATTTTGACCTAACCATAGGGACCATTCTTGCAATTTTGTCTTTAGTTTACTAGCGTAATGTAATGTAATGATTCACTTGTGTGTTTGTTTAATATTTAGAATCGGCACCGGTTGTAACGGCTGTTTTGCTGGAACAAAAATAAAAATTAGTGACTTTATTAAAGCAAACCAAACCAAAAACTAATTTTCATTATGAAAAATTGGTCCTGCCAATCAACTCACCTCACCTAATCAAGTGTGCTTTGTTACTTTAATACAAGGCGTGTTTCGTGATGGGCCCATCATGGGCCCACTTCTGTGAATGTGGGCTTTGGATACTGTGAGGTCATAATGAGAAGAGAACCCATTTTCGAGTGCCATTTTGGTTAACCCATTTTATTGATTTTAATACTATATAAAGCCAGGTTATTACATAAGTTCTTAATCAACAAATGTTTAACGGGATAGATATAATTTACATTTAATTTCCCTTCCTAAAAAGAGAATATGAATTTACATATTTACGCTATTAACAGTCTCAATTAATATTTCTATTGTCCTTAATATATACATTTAATTTAGGATTTGTGTAGTATTTTATACTAATGCATATTATATATGTATATGTCCGTCCTAATTTTATAGGATTTGTTATGCCAACAAGAAGTACAAGGACGATATTAGCTGATGTATCATTCGATCTTAAAAAAAATATGTTTTTCTTTCTTTCTTGTAATCATCGATTGAAAAAATAAAATTGAATAAACAAAGCAAAAGGATTTTGTCGGGCCTTTCTGTGCATAGTTCTGAGAATTGAGATTTGGAGTATGGAGTAGTAAAGAAAGCGTACCTGCTGCTTCGGCTTTTCTCTGCGCTAATTCACGATCATCAATGAACTCTTCGGTGGCGCCATTTGCGAGACCTTTGAGTCCTCTGGAGTTCTTGCTAGGTGTGTTCAATAACATTGGATTCGGGCTAATTTCTTGCGGCATTATATTATATTATATGTAACTTCGAATTGTCTGGAACTGGATGGAGTAGTACGTAGGTAAGAAACTATATCAGATCATCATAAATTTTGACAGAAAGAAGCATTACTTACGAAGAAAACAGGAAGAAGTCCGATCAGGGTTTGAAATTAGTAGTAGACGCTTCGGTATGATATGATTAATGTTGATTTAGCGATCCAATCTAAAAAGTAAAAGTAGAAAGAGAAAGAATTGGGAGGTGAAACGAAATGAAGGAGGTACTACTCGTGATCAGAATTGATGAGGCGTAGGTATGCATTCAAATTCAGAAGAGATGGTGTCTGTTTGTGTTTCATTCCAGGGTGATTGGTGGGTGAAACACAAAAATGAAACGTCCGTTGATATTTGATGTACTTTTCTACTTTGTAGACGAGGTAAAGCTAACGCCAATTCTCGTAATGGGAAGAAAATAAGTATTGGTTACTTGCCACCCAAATATGGGTATAATCATTGTCCCTTTCCTCTATTTAAATTGTGTTTATATTAAATATTAATTAATAAAATATTCATCTAAGCGGAAGATTGTGTTAGACGACGGGCTTAAAATTATTCAAGACCAATATTTTTAAGATGTATACTAATCTTTTAAATTAATTTATTTTAATAATTGAATCATTATTATAATAATATACTAAAAATTGAATTGCAGGCCAATGTAACTTGGACATGCTTGACGGACACGTGCCACAAGAAACTACAGTCAATGCATCATATTGCTCATTGCCACAAAACGTTTATGTTTATAACACAAGTGTCAGTGTAAAAAAAATTGGTTATTATTTTCTATAAAGTTATAAGTATGTCTAGTTAAAGTTTTTTATTCATATACAACATTTATTCTTAAAGTTTAACAAAACGATTATTGATTATCAACTCGTTTTATAACTTAATTTGATCAAAAGCCTCTTGTATTAATAGCAAAAAAAGGAAGTAAACGTTCGAGTAGATTTGAAGATACAAACGAACCAAAAGTCTTGTGGCTTGAAGGTTGATATAATTTTATTTATTCTTTATTCAAAACAAAATTTAAAGTAAGGTTGGATCCCTCCCTTACCAGGGACTACTTCACTTTCAAATGATTTAGGAGGCAAAACCTTTAAATGTCTTTTACAACGTTTCTGCCCCCCAGTTCCGTTGAAAGGGCCGCCATCTCTTCCAATACTATTTGCTTTTTCACTTGTCACCATAAAAATAAACTATTATTATTATTTAAATGTTTGACGGGTTATAATCATAGAATTTATAAAATGGGACGGTCTCGGCCTCTCGGCTGGTAGGATAAGATCGGTGAGAATGGATCTCCGGTGCCACCTAAGCTGGAACACCGCCCCCACTGCGGTTTGGGTGCGGTTAAGGCCGCACTACGACAGACGGGAACACTTTTTAGGTAATTGTGATTGAATAGCTTTATTACACTTTGGAACACAACTAATGAAAATTTTTATTTATTAAAAAAAATAGAAATCTTCAGAAAAGTCTCAATATTTACAAAAAAGTTACACATTAGTCCTATTTTTTTTTTTTGAACGAAAAAGTCCCGAAAACCGGCAAAAATTTGCAGTTTGACCCTTTTTGACCGGTTGAAACCGGTACCAAATTAATTTGGGACTATTTCGTAAACTAATCCAAAATATTAGGAATTTTTTTGTAAATAAAAAATATTATGACTTTTCTGTAAAATATTAGGTATTTTCTATAAACAAAACCCTTATTATTATTATTATTATTATTATTATTATTATTATTATTATTATTATTAAAAATATAAATAAGAATGTTTTTTTTGAACTTGTTATTATTAATATTGTTACTAATACATATAAATGCATTTAAATGAAAAAAAAAAATATTAATGACATTGTTTAAGGATGGAGGTGGAGGAGATGTTGATGCTTTTAGCATTAAAATTATAAATGTTTGCTTGTATATTTTTACTTTGTATATGGTCATTTCACATTTGTTGTTATTGTTTTCAATTCAGAATAATAATACTTAACAATTTAAAAGAAGTTGCATATTTGTAAAATTGTTTACAAATAGTTTAACCTAGAAGGATTTCTCACTTTGTATATAAAAATGTTTAAGGTAGAAGGATTATTTTCCAAATCCAACAGATCCACTACAAACATCTACATAGGTAGCTCATATCAAAATTCAAAAATATTAATTACAATATCTTGTTTAATAAAAAGTAATAGGACATGTTTTTTTGGATTAATACTTTTGAATTATTTCTATTACTTTTTATTAAACGAAATATTGTAATTAATATTTTTCAATTTTGATATGGGTTACCTATGCAGATGTTTGTAGTGGATTTTGTTGAATTTGGAAAATAATTCTTCTACTTTAAACAATTTTATATACAAAGTGAGAAACCCTACTACTTTAAACTATTAATATGCAACTTCTTTCAAATTATTAAGTATTAATATTCTGAATTGAAAACAATAATAACACATATGAAATGACCATATACAAAGTAAATATATATAAGTAGACATTCATGATTTCAATGCTAAAAGCATTATCATCTCCTCTACCTCCACCCTTAAACAATGTCATTAATATTATTATTTTTCATTTAATGCATTTATATGTATTAGTAACAATATTAATAATAACAAGTTCAAAAAATAGTATTCTTATTTATATTTTTAATAATAATAATAATAATAATAATAATAATAATAATAATAATAATAATAATAATAATAATAAGGGTTTTGTAGAAAAGTCCTAATATTTTTGTTTACAGAAAAATCCTAATATTTTTTGTTTACAGAAAAGTTCCAATATTTTGGATTAGTTTATGAAATAATCCCAAATTAATTTGGTACCGGTTTCAACCGTTTAAAAAGGGTCAAACTGTAAATTTTTGCCGGTTTTCAGGATTTTTTCGTTAAAAAAAAATCTTGGGACTAAAGTGTAACTTTTCCGTAAATATTGAGATTTTTCTGAAGATTTCCCAAAAAAAAAAACTTAAGTGTGACATCACTCATTAGGTGTGATATGAAACTATACTTTTGTAGTAAATTGTGAGGTGACACATATGTGGCGCTGCGTTTTCATGAGGGAGTGTAGCATCACTCCCTCTAGCCTAACGAGTATAAGGTTTAGTCAAAACTTATAATTAAAAAAATTAATTTCATAAAAACACTTATATATATATATATATATATATATATATATATATATATATATATATATATATATTAGTCGTTTACCCGCGCCAAACGACGGGTGCGAATAGTTTTTCATAAATTAGTTACTACAATCAATTGGTTTTTCTTAATGAATTCTAATCATTTTAAGAACATTTCACAAACCTCTCCAAATGACTGTATCAAGTTATTTTACTTATTTTTAAAGTAATTTTGGAGCTTTTTAGTATTGAAACACATCACGACATGAACCTAATGTGAAAAGAGAAATGGGTTGAAGTGAGATGACATGATAATTAGGCGAGTTTGGATAGGTTAAGATCTATTTAATCATTTGTTGTATTTCGTCAAATAGTTTCGTTCTAGCGGTGTCGTGGTACCTATCCAATGTAGCGTCAAGAAATAGTTAAGATAATTGTAACATAGGTAATATGGGTTTTCAAAATATTTAATGCCGAAAAACCTACAAATGCTACCCATTTGTTGGTTACCAAAATATATTTTTCTTTTTCGTTTCTTTTAGGATTGGTAAATGAACCCGTAGAATTTTTAATATGTGTATTTTTAACTTTTGGTTTTTTGTTAATCAATTTGATAAAATTAAACTGTAAATACTTGGGAAAATGGTTAACAAATTAATGAACAAAAGCATAATGATATGGAAATGATTTCGTGATTTAGTTGAGGCGAGTTTTAGAAGAAAAAAATTTAAGGTTAAATCCATCAAAACCATGGTTTAACTATCGGAATAACATTTTTCAGGTTTTATTTGCTAAGTATATGTTTTTCCCCTTTTCAAAAACTATTTTATGTATTTCCCAGTATTGAATAGTAAAAAACTATAAATAAAAATTGGATAAAGTATTTTTATAAAATAATGCTGAAAAAACAATCATTAATAAAATCAGATGCTTAACCTGAAACAATTGCAAACTATATTAGCATGTAAATAATTAAAAGTACTATGTTGTGGTTTTATTACAGAATATTATCAATTTTTTTTGTTCATTTTAATACGTAAAATAAATCAATAGACCAATACAACTCTCGTATACAAATTCATGATTCCTATAATCATTTTACACAATTTGACATGATATTTGTTTCTTAAATTAAGTTTAGCTTACTTGTGTCAATTTTACTTAATAATTTGGAATATATTCTGATCATAGGCAAGTGAATAACGAAAATCTACCAAAATATATCTACATTTATTTGTAGCTAATTCCAATACCATCTACCGATTATACATAAAGATATTCTTGAGTATAGTTAAAAATCACAAATTCAAATTATTAGGAACATATTGATGTTTTATTATTATTGTGAATTTCTTAATCATTTTTGCTATCATTAAATTATTCATTTGATAGCACAAAGTCCAGAATATTGCATTGGTTTTTTATTTCAAATGCCACTTTTTATTGTAAGTATAGAACACACAAGAAGCTCTAATCACAAACCAAATCTTGTTTGATCCCTACATTGGAACATTGGTTGGACTATGATTGAAATCAGAATCACGATCTTTGTAAGCCATTAAATGCTTTGGTATAGGTTAATTTTTGTTGTCATCGTTTTTGCAGAAAGGTTGCCAGCCAATGCTTGCAGAAAATTGAATGTAGCAACCACTAAAAGGGGCAATGTACTTTAATGCCATAAACAGAAAAAAAACCATTATACTTTGAAATCACCAATGGGTTACTTTTTGGTACAAACTAACTCAGAAATCACCTGCCAGGCAAAAGGAATATAAATCAGCATATAAAGCTTTTCAAAAACAAAAGATTTGTAAATCAACATATACACTAAAATTCAATAAATATTGTAACGTCCCAAAAATAAGAGCCAAAAATTTCATTTTTAAAACATATAATTTGCAAAACATTAGAAATAAAACATTCACAGATCATATCATTTCATAAAAGATGTTGCTTTTCTGGAAACCATTTTATAAAACATAATATTGTCAGAGTAACAAACCCCAGGAAGATCCCATAGTGCGGAATACAAAGCGTGTGTGTGATGTACCGCTACCGTGCCGACTCCTTCCCCTTCGAAGAAGAGGTACCTGAAACCAAAACTGAAAATTGTAAGCACGAAACTTAGTGAGTTCCCCCATCATACCACATACCATACAATCACATATCATACACACTGTCGGGCAATTCTGGGGTGCCCGACCTACCCGGTACGGCCATTCTGGGGTGCCGACCTACCCGTGTCAAGCCGTTCTGGGGTGCTGGCTACCCATGTCCAGCCATTCTGGGGTGCTGACTACCCATCAGTCCTAACAACCGATCCTCGAGGACTATTTCACCCCCTACTGCTACTATCACATATATCATAACATAACATATTATCAGACATATCTGGGGCGTCCGATCTACCCTTCGGTCCTAACGACTGGGCTTGGGGACTATTCCCCTCTTACTACCACTATCACGTATAACATATCATGCCAGCATATAAACATATCATTACATACTGTCAGACATATCTGGGGTGTCTGACCTACCCTTCGGTCCTAACGGTCGAACTCTACTACTATCACACATACATATCATGCCATCATAGAAACATATCAGGTAGTAGCAAACCTAGATGATATCATAAAGACAATCATCTAACGTACAACTCCTACTGGTGGGCCGGCATTATGGCCGTAGACCCACCGCTACTGGAAGGTAACTCACCTCAAAGTAGCTGCTGATCTGCGTGGGAATTGACTGTCTTCTGCTACTGCTGCTGTCCCGAAAGTCCTCCGGCTAAAATCCCCACAAAACACCCAGTCAAATACTGCTAACTTACCTCAGGGTAAAATGACCATTTACCCCTGACCGAGCCAAGAGTCAAAGTCAAAGTCAACTTCCAGTTGACCCGACTCACCGAGTTGGTCTGCCAACTCACCGAGTCCCTATCCTTTTGTCTGACCATAACCCCGTCTCTACTCGTCGAGTTAGGCGTTGACTCGACGAGTTTTCCTTTTAATCCAAGGTCCAATAGTCCTTCATCCTACTTACCGAGTTGTATGAACAACTCGTCAAGTTCATCTTCATCCGAAGAACATGTTATGCTGAGACTCACCGAGTTGTATGAACAACTCGCCGAGTCTGTTCTTGAGGCAAGAAGATTGCCTTGGACTCGCCGAGTCAGGGCATTGACTCGCCGAGTTCCTTCATGGGTGAGTCTGGCTTCCGACTCACTGAGTCACACCCCATGACTCACTACTCCATTCCGCAAACACAAAAAGGGGAAACTCGGGGACTCACGACTCGAATCGCCGAGTCCGATGAACGACTCGCCGAGTCTATCGCATGTAAACACTAAATATTCGATTTTGCTTGAATCCAGCTCATGTCATACATAGATCTGGGTTTCTAGGGCCTGGTTAACACGTAAAGTTTCCAACTTTATGTGTAAATAAACACCAATGAAGGTTTTAGGGCTCAAAATGCACTAAAAGAGTAGATCTAGGGCTCTCATGCAATATGGCTCCATAAAGGCAGTAGATCCGAGATCCTGGAGCTCAATCATGCCTAGATCTAAAAGTTAATTAACTTATTACCGATCTTAAATCATACCCAAGCTTGGAAATGGCTCAAGAAGGACTCTAATGGAGCTATAAGGGACTATGAGCATGAAAACAGAGGGAAACTGAGTTATACCTCAAGGAAATCACTTAGATAACACAAGGATGCCTGGCCTCCTTCTTCTCTTCTTGATCTACTCTTTTTTCTTCACAAAATCTTCAAGAAACACACCAAAGGCACTTCAATCTCACAAGGAATAAGGGTTTGAACGATGTTGGGAGCCCTGAGGGTGAAGGGGGCGAGGTTGGGGCGCATAAGGTTGGTTTAAATAGGGTGCAAACCCTTGGAATTTAGGGTTTCATCAGACAGCGGGGACTCGCCGATTCCAGAATGTGGACTCGCCGAGTCGCCAACTTAAACATGCTCCCAAACCCATCTCCACTCGGCGAGTCGAGCCTACGACTCGCCGAGTCTAAGGCTAAAAATGTAAAATACTTAGATAAATTTTACGTACCAAGATCCAGGTGCTACAAATCTCCCCCACTTGTTTTAGACTTCGTCCTCGAAGTCTGCTGCTCGATCCTGAAACAGCTCGGGGTAATGCTCCATCATTTCTTCCACCGGATCCCAAGTCCATTCCGAACCCTTTCGGTGCTGCCATTGCACCTTTACTAATTCCACCCTCTTATTCCTTAGATCCTTCGACTTCCGGTCGAGGATTGCGACTGAGCGCTCAATGTAATTCAGGCTGCCATCAACCTGTATATCCTCTTGCGGCACCACCGCTGAATCATCCATTAGGCACTTCCGCAGCTGGGAGACATGGAAGGTGCTGTGGATCTGACTGAGCTCGGCTGGCAGATCCAGCCTATATGCCACCTTGCCCACCCGGGCTACAACCCTGAACGGACCAATGAATCTTGGGCCCAACTTGTCCTGCTTCCTGAATCAAATGACGCCCTTCCAAGGAGACACTTTCGGGAGAACCATATCCCCAACCTGAAACTCCAGGTCTGACCGGTGCTTGTCGGCTTAACTTTTCTGCTGACTTTGTGCAGTCTGCAGCCTACTTCGAACCTGCTGGATTCTCTCGGTCGTCTTGAGCACCACTTTGGTGCTCCCCATGACCCTCTGACCAACTTCACCCCAACATATCGGGGTCCTGCACCTCCGTCCGTACAACATCTCGAATGGGGGACGACCAATAATCGTGTGGTAGCTGTTGTTGTACGAGAACTGAGCCAAGGGAAGATAGGTATCCCAGCTACCACCAAAGTCTAGCACGCACGCCCGCAACATATCCTCCAAAGTCTGGATGGTCCGCTCGCTCTGACCATCCGTCTGCGGGTGAAAGGCGGTGCTAAAATGCAGGCGAGTGCCCAACTCATCATGAAACGTCTTCCAAAACCTGGAAGTGAACCGCACATCTCGGTCTGATATCACTGACATTGGCACCCCGTGCCGCGCCACTATCTCCCTGATATAGATATCGGCTAACTTTTCGGCCGAGATACTCTCCTGGATCGGAATAAAATGGGCGTTCTTGGTCAATCGATCCACGATGACCTAAATCGAATCCACTCCTCGCGCAGTCCGGGGAAGCTTTGTGATAAAATCCATTGTAATATCTTCCCATTTCCACAACAGGATATCTAACGGCTGCATCTTGTCGTGCAGTCTCTGATGCTCGGCCTTGACCTTCCTGCAGGTCAAACACTGCTCGACGTACCATACCACATCCCGCTTCATGCAGGGCCACCAATAGTCTAGACGAAGATCCCTATACATCTTCGTCGCCCTCGGATGGATAGAGAATCGAGATTTGTGCGTCTCCTCCATCAAGATCTGGCGCACTCCTCCGTGGTACGGCACCCACACCCTACGTCGTAGTGTCAATAATCCTCGGCTATCATAATCGAAGGAGGTGACTTGACCCACTATTCGCTCACTCTTCCGATGTTCCTCCTTTATAGCCTCCTGCTGAGCTTCCCGAATCAGCTCTAACAGTGGAGTCACCACCGTCATCCTCATACACACATCCCTGATCGGTGCTGCCTTACGACTAAGCGCATCGGCCACCACGTTGGCCTTCCCCGGGTGATAAAGGATCTCACAATCATAATCCTTCACCATGTCTAACCACGGACGCTGCCTCTTGTTCAGATTCGGCTAATCCATGAGGTACCTCAAACTCTTGTGGTCCGTGTAAATGGTACATCGAACCCCGTAGAGGTAATGTCACCAAATCTTAAGGGCGAAGACCACCGCGAATCATGTGTTGGGTAGTTCGCCTCGTGAGGCTTCAGCTGCCTCGAGGCATAAGCGATGACATGTCCCTTCTGCATCAATACTGTGCCTAAGCCCGAGATAGACGCATCACAGTATACCACGAAATCCTCTACACCCTCCGGCAGGGCAAAGATTGGCGCCTCGCACAATCTCTGCCTCAGAGTCTCGAACGCTGCCTGTTGCTCAGGCCTCCATCGAAAGACCACGACTTTCCTAGTCAACCGTGTCAGGGGTACGACTATCTTGGAGAAATCCTGAATGAATCTCCGATAGTATCCTGCTAATCTTAGGAAACTCCGAATCTCGGATGGAGACTTCGGAACCTCCCATCTCATCACGGCCTCCACCTTGGCCGGGTCTACTGAAATCCTGTTCTGGTTAACGAGGTGCCCAAGAAACTGCACCTCGTACAACCAAAACTCACATTTGGAGAACTTGGCATACAAGCTCTCCCTCCTCAAGGTCTCCAAAACCTCTCTCAGATGCTCCTCGTGCTCCTCCTGCGTCATGGAATAAACCAAATAAACCAAGATGTCATCAATGAAAACTATCACAGACCGATCCAGCATCGGTCTACACACGCAGTTCATGAGGTCCATGAACGCGGCAGGAGCATTGGTGAGCCCAAACGACATCACCACGAACTCATAATGGCCATAACGCGTCCAAAATGCGGTCTTCTGTACATCTTCCTCCCTGACCCTCATCTGATGATAACCTGAACGCAAATCGATCGTGGAGAACCAAGATGCTCCCTGTAACTGGTCAAAGAGATCATCAATCCTCGGAAGTGGGTAACGGTTCTTCACCGTTACCTTATTCAGCTCCCCGTAATCTATACACATCCGATGAGACCCGTCCTTCTTCTTCACAAATAGGATCAGGGCTCCCCAGGGTGAACTGCTCGGTCGAATAAATCCGTTGTCTAGCAACTCCTACAGCTACGTAGACAACTCCTACATCTCGGGAGGAGCCAACCGATAGGGTGCCTTGGCTATCAAAGCCGCACCAAGAACTAGGTCGATCCTGAACTCTACCTAACGCTCCAGAGGTATTCCAGGAAGCTCCTCCGGGAACACATCAACGTAGTCTCACACCACTGGAACCTCACTCACCGTCGCCTTACCCGCATCCCGGGTATCCATAATGTACACGACATATCCCACGCAACCCTGCTGAAGGTAGCGCCTAGCTCTCGTTGCTGAACATACTGTGGGTCCATGCTGTGGCCTCTCGCCGTGGGTCACCAACTCTCCCCCACTTGGGGTCCTAATCCGCACTAACTGTTGTGCGCAATCTATCACCGCCCCATTAGGGCTCAACCAATCCATGCCTATAATCACCTTGTTCCCCCGCAAAGGGATGGGAACGAAATCCACCAAATAGCGCTCCTCAAATAACTTTAGGACACAATCCCTGAATACTGCTGACGCTCGCACCGATCAATCATCGGCGATCTCTACCTCTAAAGGGCAATCCAACATGCCCGAAGACTCAGTAAACCTCTGGCTAAGTGCAAGGGAAACAAATGATGGGGTGGCACCCGAGTCAAACAACACCTGAACATGAATGCCGTTCACATGGAACGATCCTAATGCATATACACAGAGCACATATCAATATCATAACATCATAAAAATAAGATAGAGGGAAAGAATCATACCCGTCACCACATCGGGTGCGACGCGAGCCTCCTCGGTAGTTAGCTGAAATGCCCGACTCCTCACCACTGGAGCCTCTGCCTTGACCTGCCGGCCATCTATAATCCGAAGGGTAACTAGAGTTGGCACCTTAGCCGACGCTGATGCTGTCAACTGGGGGCAATTGGCCTTCTTGTGGCCCCTCTGGTTGCAGTGGAAACACACCAACTCCGATGTCTGAATCACAGGTGCATGGGCAGTACAATCCTTGCTGAAGTGCCCCGTCTTGCCGCACTTATAGCAGCCCGAAGATCCCAGCCTACATGCCCCCTCATGAGGCCTACCGCATTTCTTGCAGTGGCTCGGTCCTGACTGGCCTTTCGGCCTACCATCTGGTCCCTTGGGCTTCTTCCCTGAAGCCCCTCCTACCTGACCCTCCTCTACCGGATGTGCTCTAGATCTATCTCCCTCTCCCTTGCTCTGGCAATCATAGAGTCCAGGGTAGGGCAAGCTGAAAAACTAACATGCTCCCGAATATCAGCTCGTAGCATGTCATGATAGCGGGCCCTCTTCATATCCTCATCACCCGCGTACTAGGGCACCAACAACGCCCTCTCCCGGAATTTGGCGTTGATCTCCGCCACAGTCTCCGTCGTCTGTCTCATATCCAAGAACTCCCTGGCCAGCTGCTGAAGCTCAACAGCCGGCGCAAACTCTGCCCTGAACCTGGTCGCGAAGTCCGACCAAGTCATAGCCTCGACAGCCGAGGCTCCCAACGAGTCACCCATGGACTCCCACCAATCCCTAGCTCGATCTCGTAAACACCTTGCTGCAAACCTCACCTTCGACCCCTCAGGGCAGAAGCTAATCATCTGTGCAGACTCGATGTCTACAATCCATCATCTGGCAGCTATGTGGTCCTTCGCCCCATGAAAATTCGGCGCACCACTGCCCTAGAAGTCCTTGAAGGACAGTGTACGGGATCCCGACTGGCCAGATGCCATGTCGCTCCTGAATGCCCTGAGGCGATCCTCCATTAACTCCAATATCCCTTCCTTGATCGACCCGAAGATAATGGGGGTCGACTCAAGGATGCCTCTGGTGATCTCTGACGCGATGAACTCGCGTAGCCCCTCATCTACTGGCTCGGAACCTGATCCCGAACCCAATCCCTCTCCTGAACTGCCAACTGCTAGCCTCGAGCGTAGTACTACCATTCTGAAATACAAAAATAATAATTGTTAGCGATACTGACACTGTTGGGTCAAAAATATGGTTTACACTTTGTTTTTTTAGGAAAATATATTTTTATGTAATATTGTATGTGTTTGCGGTTTGTGTGTATGGCCCTACACGTGTGTACGGCTGCACAACCTGTGTATGGTCGTACACAGGGTGTGCGGCTGTACACATGTGTATGGCTGGAGGTCCATATAAATAGAGGAGTGCATGTAGGAGTGTACGGGTAAGAGAGAAGGCTAGAGAAGAGAGAGAAAGTTAGAGAGAAGAAGTGTGTGAGAGAGAGAATCTTTTGTAAAGAGCATCAATCATATCATCAATACATTAGATTCATCTTAATTCTTCTTCTTCTTCTTCTCTTCTATATTGATCTGACATCATCCAATTGATTCGGATTCCGCACCATCAATTAGATCTGATTGATACACAAGCAATTTTGGGGACTTACAATTGGTATCAGAGCTTGGTTGTATCAATCAATTTTTTCAGATATGGAGCTTATTTGATCTTATTTTTAAAAGACAATAGCGTTTTTGGATAGATCTCGCAAAAATAAGGGGGGTTACTTCTTTGTATTTTTCATAAAAACGAGTTTTTGATCGAGTTTTGGAGCAAAAAGGGTGAAAAACGCCGTTTTTTTCGCGAATCTGTTGAAGGAGTGCGGCCACTTGAAGGTGTGCAGCTCGAAGTATACGACTCGGTGTGTGCGGCTCAGCAGTGTGCGCCTCGATGTGTGGCCTCGGTATACGGCTCGGTCTCGCCTCTAGTTCATGGCTCAGCAGCATCGTTCTTGGCTTCGCAGCTCTAGTCCTCGCTTCGCAGCCGTCCTCGCTCAGCAGCCTTCGTATAAAAAAAAAGGGAAACGGAATTAGAGGGTAACGGGAATCGAACCTGGGACCTCTGGTTCTTCAACAAGGCGCATTACCATCTCGACCAACTTGCTAGATGTTCTTTTCCTTCGAAATTTAATTCATAAGGACTCCATTTCGCCCCTATTTTCGCAACAATTGTCATTTTTAGCCCAAAATTCTAAATCTTTTATTTCTAAATTCTATTTTCAACCCAAAGATTTTAGTTTTTAATTTTTGATTATATTTTTATCTTTTGACCTTAAAATTTTGACTTTGACTTTTAAAAGTTGACATTTGACTTTAAACTTTGACTTTCTCGTTTGACTTTTAATTTTTCAAATTTGGCTTTTCGGTTTGACTTTTAAGTTTGACTTTCCAAGTTTGACTTTTGAAATTTGACTTTTAAGGATGACTTTCTCGGTTTTTAAGTCAAAGGGCAATTAAAAATATAAAAAAATTAAGAAATTAAAAATAAAAAATAAAAAAATATGAGTTCCACATCAATTCCGGTAAATGAAGTTTCATGTACTCCATCTTGTAAAGCTATGATTAAATTTCTTCGCGAACAAATTGATTTATTAAAAAGAGAAAATGAGGTCCTCAAATACGAAGGCTATACTCTTAGGAAAGGACAGAAACCGTTAAAAGCTCAATTAGAAACCAAAATCAAGGATTTCCGGAAATTACAAGAAGATTACAGCAACAAGTGTGAAAATTATGATCACATTAAGAAAAAACTTGATGCTGTAACTGCAGAACTTGACGCTTTGAAAATAAAGTGTGGTAAAACAGATGTTAGTTTCAAAAATTACACTGCGTCAAGTAAGACAATCGAGTCCTTATATGAAACCCAATTAAAATTCAAAGAAAATCAAAACAAGGGTCTAGGGTATGATAGTGTTCCTCCACCTTTCAATCATAACTACACATCCATCCCTATAACACAGGACGAAATTGACAGGGAGGCACATCTTCGATATGGCAAACCAGCTGGATTTATGTCAGGAGGTATTCAAGTTGAAGATACTAATGCTTCTACTTTATGTGTAGGTAAAGTAGCAGAGGATGAGAACAAGGAGAACACCATTGAACAAACCAACATCTCCTTGTGTTGGGTCAAAATATGGTTTATACTTTGCTTTTATGGGCAATTATATTTTTCTGTAATATTTATGAATTTATGGTCTAGTTTACGGCTGAGTTTACGGCCGTAAACACCCTACGACCGTAAACTCATTTACGGCCCATGTGTTTCCGGCCCATGTTCCCTAGTATAAATATAGGTATTGGGGTGTGAGGAATAGATTGATAAACCCTAAGGAGTTTACAGCCAGAGAGAAGAGAGTTTACGGCCAGAGAGCATTTTGTGTAAATCTTTTGTATCTGGAACTTTAATTCATATCGATTCATACGAAGATTCATATTATTCTTCTTCTCCTTTTCTTCTATTTTATCTGAAATCATCCGTTTGATTGGGATTCCGCACCATCAAACAGATCTAATTGATACACAGGCAAATTAGGGACTTACACCTTGAACTCTGAATCTGTTGCTCCGAACTCAATTGCTTCTGATCAACCTACCGTTGAGAAATACAGGCCACCAATTCCAACGCAACAGAGTTCTTGTTACAAGTGTGCATGTGGGAACAACAAGAGACAAGGCAAGGAAACACCACCAGGGGCAGGAAGAAAGAACTTCCCAGTGAAGAAAAAGACATGCTTTCACTGTGGAACACCTGGACACATTGCCATAAATTGTCCTGATCGAGCATACGTTCCCTACTATGCACAAGGCTGGCAAAACGCGCAAAGAGGGAGGTTTTGTAAAAGAAACCCCTTAAGGTCACGTTCAGACAATGGTGACTGGAACGCGCAGAAGGCCAAAAATCAAACCCACAAGGCCAAGAATCTGAATCCCAAGAACAAGAAGGGAATGTCGGCCAAGAAGCCAAATCCAAGAGATGCTCCCATGAAGTCAAAATCAAAGTCATCTCAACGGCCGACATCAAGTTCAAAATCAAGTGCTGAGCCACCCATCAGATCGAAAAAGAAATGGGTTAAACCCAACTACAAATGGGTTCCAAAGGCTCACTCTCCCAAATCTTCTAACACTTCTAATATTTTTACATCTTCTGTTTGTGATAAGCAGGACATGTCATGGGAGAGAGTATCGTGCAAAGATGAAAAAGGTCGACCTAGTTTCAAAATGGAATGGGTTCCAAAGACCAACTGATCCCGCTCTGTGTCGGAGCAGCTATGGAGGCATATCATCAGACTTTGGTTTGTTGGTAGTGGCTGTTCCTGGCACTTTATAGGGGACATCTCTCAACTGTACAACATTCAGAAATTTGTTTGAGAGTATGTGTCCTTTGCGGGAAGGGAAGAAAGGAAGGGATCACATGGGGTCTGTGCTTAATGACATGAAGAATTTTCGGACCTGTTCTGAGATTACGCGTGCTGTTCTTAGACTTTCTGGATGCAAATTCAATCGGTGACTTACGGTTTGAGTTTTCTTCTCTATACTCCTGAGTTTTTTTTCTTAAGCTGATTCGCTTTAAAGACAAAATTTTGTTTTAGGATAGTTTAAATTTGTGCATTTACTTTCATTTCTCTCCTATGCACAAATTTAGGGGGAGAAATAAAAACAAAACAAAAATTAGAAAATTTTAAGAAATAAAAAAAATTATAAAATCAAAATAATAATATGTTGGTTATGGAATGTGCTTGAGGGAGATGTTTTGGGAAGTGATATTATCATGTGATAACAGACAATTTGAGTCTGCGTAACGTACCCAAAGTTGAAGGGTCTATGCTCTGGTTTGATGCGTTGGTAGGCACGAAAGATTCTAAATGGACATTACTAGGCAAAGTTGAACTTAAGAAATCAAATGACTTGACAAATCTTGACCTAGTTAGATCCGTTTAGCCTGACAATACGACGCTTGGATAGGTTGAGCAGGGAGATATATATGGGAATCTACTCGTCACATTAAATGAACCCATATCTGGAACCGTGGTTTAACTTTTCCTCCATGTGCGGATTCTGTCCTTAATTGATGGGGAAACTGGTAAATTCCGATAAATTAGGTCTGTGGAAAATCATTTTCTTTCTTTCTGTCTGTTAGTCATATGTTACCTCCTCTACGTGATTGGAAGAGATCCGACCTGGACTGTAACATATGCAACTCTATTTTTCTGCATATTATATATATATATATATATATATATATATATATATATATATATGAAATTCCTCTTATCTGTTAGCCATATGCTGTCTCCTTTGCGTGACTAACAATCCGACCTGGTACACAACATATGCACTATAAGTGATAATACTCTGAATCTATCTTCTCCCCTAATGATGGTCTGCTCATCCGATGTAAGGAGTACTCTGGAAGTCCTTGATTACCAGGGCATATCTGGAAGCGGGAAACATGTTCCAGTACAATTAAAATTGAACACTCAAAGATTGTCTATAGATATCGTTGGTCAATTTAGGTGGACAACAATATCCCTGGTTGTCGTCAGCTAATGGTCCTTAAGATATAGTATCTAGAAACTTAGGATCAGATATAATATCTAGGAACTTAGGATCACATTGTCTTGTCACTTATAGTATGTCCTAATTTTGTCACAATTTTTCGTGTTTAAGTGGACAACAATAACGGCGATCGACCAGACAAAGACGTGAAGATGGAAGGTACCGACAAGCGGATAAAGGCTGTCTAAAAACTTTGATCCCAAAATTCTCAAAGTTAGATATCATTTTATTAAATTTGTTCATAGTTTTCCTCTATGCACAAATTTTAGGGGGAGAATTAAAAATAAATCAAAAAACAAACAAAAATCAGAAAAAAAAAATTAAAAAAAGGTGTTATTTCTGTTTTATTTTTCTAGAAAATATCAAAAATCCAAAAAAAAAAATATTTTTTTGTGTGCTAATTTTTCTTTTAGTTTTGTTTTGTCTTGAAAAGTTATTTCAGGCGTAGATGAGACTCGTTGAGACTGTATTGAAGATCTTCTGAGCCAAGGCTTCGTCCGTGAGCATTGAAGAATTCACACTCGAAGGAGCAAGAAATGAAGATTATTCTTTCGACATTCAATCTGTCAACCCCAGAAGCATGGTGAAGCTGTATTTGAAGATTATGTGACAGATTGCATTGAAGCCTCCTCAATCAATTTGCTGCTATCTATGAACCTGCTGAAGTGATCTAGAAGATTATTTCTCTTTGATGTTCTCCCTGAAGATTCTCAAGCTGAAAGAGATATCTAGAATCTTTTCAAGAAGTCTCCTCACCCAACATGCGTTCAATGTCAAATTTTGAAGAAAAACCCAACCGCTCAAGATGAATTCATTTATTGAAGATTCATATTTTCATCTTGATGTTGTGAAGAAATTTGAAGATTAATGCTAAAGCCAAGCTCCCAATGAAGATTAACAAGAAAAAGCCAACTACTTTTTAGGGGGAGTTTGTTGGGTCAATTAGAAAAGAAAGCTATAAACCAAGGGGGAGATTGTTGGGTCAAAAATATGGTTTATACCTTGCTTTTCTAGGAAAATATATTTTTATGTAATATTGTATGTGTTTGCGGTTTGTGTGTACGGCCGCACACCCTGTGTACGGTCGTACACAGGGTGTGCGGCTGTACACATGTGTATGGATGGAGGTCCATATAAATAGAGGTGTGCATGTGGGAGTGTACGAGTAAGAGAGAAGGCTATAGAAGAGAGAGAAAGTTAGAGAGAAGAAGTGTGTGTGAGAGAGAATCTATTGTAAGGAGTATCAATCGTATCATCAATACATTAGATTCATCTTAATTCTTCTTCTTCTTCTCTTCTATATTGATCTGACATCATCCAATTGATTGGGATTCCGCACCATCAATTGGATCTGATTGATACACAAGCAATTTTGGGGACTTACAGACACCTCTGGAGGGATCACACTTACTACAAGTTCCCTGGTCTTATCTTGGCCTTCCTTAGTTTGGATACAGATCCTCTGCTTTCAGTAGTACAGGCCCATACTACCTTCCACATCTATCCGTTCCTTCTCCAAGGACTGCCTTGACTCCACCAGGTCCCTTTCACTACCGCTGATCATTGCTATACTCATCCTAGGCTTGCCCCAGGAAAATCTCTAACTCCACCCTTCCCGGTCCTTAGCTGTTGAAGGCCTCCTTGTAATGCCAATTAGTCATTACCTGAATACCATCACATGTGGTGAGGCTCAGATAATCCTTCGAGTAACAAACTCGACTCTACACGGTTAGACTCAGACAAAAGCCGCGCAGTAAGGCCAAATCCAGCACTCTAAGATTATTCAACCTTGATCACATGTGACGTGACGTATTCATCTAATGTCTAACTCCCATCACTCAGAGTCCCCACGAAGCACAAAGCAAGCACCATTCAGACACAAGGAGACAATCTCAGGCAAATTCGTCCTCATAGAGGAAAGTTGTACTAGCATACAATGCTAAACTCATACTATCAGGCATAACCCTAACAGGCTATCCTACTGCTGTCTACTCAATTCTAGCATGCAATTTTCATACACTGAAGCACATAAGGCATCACTCCTAGATCCTTAGTCCTATTCTAGCATGTTGTTCTACTGAAACTGATAAACATAACATAAGCTGGTATGGGTACTTTGGGGAATACTTACTTGAGCTCGGCCGGTTGCTCACATCACACACTTTGTTCCTTCTTAAACCTCTTTACTTAGCTTTTCGGAAAATATTTTCTTCTTTAAAATCTTTTAAATCCCTTGATTTGAGTTCAGTCACCCCCGAAGGCGTGTTCGAATCCCTCAAAACGGGGCTCTGATACCAACTTGTAACATCCTAAAAATAGGAGCCAAAAATTTCATTTTTAAAACATACAATTTGCAAAACATTAGAAATAAAACATTCACGGATCATATCATTTCATAAAAGATGTTGCTTGTCTGGAAACCATTTTATAAAACATAATATTGTCAGAGTACAAAACCCCAGGAAGATCCCATAGTGTGGAATACAAAGCGTGTGTGTGATGTACCGCTACCGTACCAGCTCCTTCCCCTTCGAAGAAGAGGTACCTAAAACCAAAACTGAAAACTGTAAGCACGAAACTTAATGAGTTCCCCCATCTTACCACATAGCATACAATCACATATCATACACACTTCCGGGCAATTCTGGGGTGCCGACCTACTTGTGTCAAGCCGTTTTGGGGTGCTGACTACCCATGTCCAGCCATTCTGGGGTGCTGACTACCCATCGGTCCAAATAACTGATCCTCGGGGACTATTTCACGCTTCACCCCCTACTGCTACTATCACATATATCATAACATAACATATTATCAGACATATCTGGGGCGTCCGATCTACCCTTCGGTCCTAACGACCGGGCTTGGGGACTATTCCCCTCTTACTACCACTATCACGTATAACATATCATGCCAGCATATAAACATATCATCACATACTGTCAGACATATCTGGGGTGTCTGACCTACCCTTCGGTCCTAACGGCCGAGCTCTACTACTATCACACATACATATCATGCCAGCATAGAAACATATCAGGTAGTAGCAAACCTAGATGATATCACAAAGACAATCATCTAACGTACAACTCCTACTGGTGGGCCGGCATTGTAGCCGTAGACCCACCGCTACTGGAAGGTAACTCACCTCAAAGTAGCTGCTGATCTGCGTGAGAATTGACTGTCTTCTGCTGCAGCTGCTGTCCCAGAAGTCCTCTGGCTAAAATCCCCACAAAACATCCAGTCAAATACTGCTAACTAACCTCAGGGTAAAATGACCATTTACCCCTAACCGAGCCAAAAGTCAAAGTCAAAGTCAACTTCCAGTTGACCCGACTCGCCGAGTTCGCCTGCCAACTCGCCGAGTCCCTATCCTTTTGTCTGACCATAACCCCATCTCTACTCGTCGAGTTAGGCGTTGACTTGATGAGTTTTCCTTTTAATCCAAGGTCCAATAGTCCTTCATCCTACTCGCCGAGTTGTATGAACAACTCGCTGAGTTCATCTTCATCCGAAGAACATGCTATGCTGAGACTCGCCGTGTTGTATGAACAACTCGCCGAGTTTGTTCTTGAGGCAAGAAGATGGCCTTGGACTCGCCGAGTCAGGGCATTAACTCGCCGAGTTCCTTCATGGGTGAGTATGGCTTCCGACTCACTGAGTCACACCCCATGACTCACTACTCCACTCCGCAAACACAAAAAGGGGAAACTCGGGGACCGCGACTCGACTCGCCGAGTCCAATGAACGACTCGCCGAGTCTATCGCATGCAAACACTAAATATTCGATTTTGCTTGGATCCAGCTCATGCCATACATAGATCTGGGTTTCTAGGGCCTGGTTAACACGTAAAGTTTCCAACTTTAGGTGTAAATAAACACCAATGAAGGTTTTGGGGCTCAAAATGCACTAAAAGAGTAGATCTAGGGCACTCATGCAATATGGCTCCATAAAGGCAGTAGATCCGAGCTCCTGGAGCTCAATCATGCCTAGATCTAAAGGTTAATCAACTTATTACCGATCTTAAATCATACCCAAGCTTGGAAATGGCTCAAGAGGGACTCTAATGGAGCCATAAGGGACTAAGAGAATGGAAACAGAGCGAAACTCAGTTATACCTCAAGGATATCACTGAGATAACACAAGGATGCTTGGCCTCCTTCTTCTCTTCTTTATCTACTCTTCTTTCTTCACAAAATCTTCAAGAAACACACCAAGGCACTTCAATATCACAAGGAATAAGGGTTTAAACGATGTTGGGATCTCTGAGGGTGAAGGGGCGAGGTTGGGGTGCATAAGGTTCGTTTAAATAAGGTGCAAACCCTTGGAATTTAGGGTTTCATCAGACAGAGGGGACTCACCGACTCCAGAATGTGGAATCACCGAGTCGCCAACTTAAACGTGCTCCCAAACCCGTCTCCACTCGGCGAGTCAGGCCTACGACTCGCCGAGTCCAAGGCTAAAATTGTAAAATACTTAGATAAATTTTACGTACCAGTATGGTGACATAATGCTGTAACACCCAAAATTTTCAAATAATTTTTCACAATTTAAAACATACTTTCATTCATAAAATAATATTGAACATAATATATCCACTATCATCATAGTAAAACATATCCCATAATCATATAAACAAAAGCTCCATGAGTGTGTATAGATCATGCCAGTGCCTTCCCGCGATTATCACTGGTACCTGAAACACATACACAAAAATCTATAAGCATAAATGCTTAGTGAGTTCCCCAAAATACCACTCTATTACATATAAGCCACTCAAGGCTGTAACACTGATGACCCTCTGGTCGAATATCTCTGTGGGACCCTCTTGGTCCCATAACTCTATGGACCCATTGGTCCTAACTCTGTAAACTCTGATTCATTCATATCACATATCACATTGAAATCACTACACATAAATAGCATACAGGATACACTGTCACATAGCTCTGATTACCACTCTTGGTAAAGTATAGTGAGAAGACTCACCTCGGGAATCTTGATAAAACCTCGATATCAGAATACTGCCCTAGCCTCCGCCTAGTCACAATAATAAATTACACTAAATAAATGTCTCTTCACAATTGGATATTCTCTCATGCAAATCCCTAGAAGGATAAAATACCATTCTACCCCTCTACAGGCCCAAAGGCCCATTTGTTGACAAACCCTAAAAGTCAACCAAAAGTCAACTGTCCATTTGACCAGACTCGCCGAGTGCATACGACGACTTGGCGAGTCCCATCGTCCCCATAAACTCTTCCCTTTCTAAGCCTCACTCGACTCACTGAGCCACCCCTCAACTCACCGGGTCACCACTAGAGTCAGACCCTGGGGGAAACCCGGTCCGACTCGTCGAGTCTACATATGGACTCAGCGAGTTTCCTCCATGGACTTGCTCAAACAACCTCCTGAGGTTAGATCTGCTTAGCCAAATCATAGATCTAACCCTTAAACACTCAAAAGTAACGTAAAGGTGCAACCTTTACGTGCATGCAACCCATATCAAGCCTCAAATGGAGAAATAACACTAGAAATGGCAACCTAGTCTCCAATTCCTTATTTTCTTGCAAAAAGCTAGAAGATAATGGCTCTAGGGACCTCTCATGGTCCAGATCTGATGTTATCCATACCAAGGGGACCTCATACTCACTAGATCTCATAAGAGTATGAGGGAAAAACCCTAAAACTAAGAAATCCACCATATGAACGTGAAATGGAAAGAATTATACCTCCAAAGACAATATCTCAAGATGATTAGCTCCAATCCAAGCTCCCTTCACGTTCTAGATGGATCCTTTCTTCTTCCTCTAGCAAAATCACCCTAAAAATGAAGATTATAAGCCCTCGCTTGCACTCAATCCTTCCTCACTCTCTCTAGGGTTTCTCTGGAACAAGGTGGCCGCAAATGAAGGCCATAAGGGCTTTTAAATAGGCTCCAAACCCGGGGATTAGGGTTTTCCTAATCAGCACCGACTCGGCGAGTCAGGTCCCCGACTCATCGAGTCCGCTCACGAACCCGCGTCAATAGATAAGACTCTACTCGACGAGTTGAGGCATCAACTCGTTGAGTTCCTCAATAAAACAATAAATAAATTATTAAATTAACATACCCGAACTCAGGATGTTACAATTCTCCCCGACTAGAATCAGACTTCTCCCTCGAAGTCTCACTCTACAAATAACTTTGGATACTGCTCACGCATCTCAATCTCTGGTTCCCATGTCAGCTTGGACCCTTTTCGATGCTGCCACTGAACTTGCACCAAGGATACTTCCTTGTTTCTCAAAACCTTGATTCTCCAATCCCGAATCAAAATTGGCCTTTTAACATAATTCAGACTCGCATCCACCTGAATATCCTCTACGGTACCACCGCCGATTCATCGGCAATACACTTCCTTAACTGAGACACGTGGAAGGTATCATGAATCTGACTCAACTCTGCAGGTAACTCCAAATGATACGCTACCCTTCCTACCCTCGCGATCACCCTGAATGGACCAATATACCGAGGCCCCAACTTGCCTCTCTTCCTGAACTGGATCACACCTTTCCAAGGTGACACCTTTAGGAGAATGAAATCACCGACCTGGAACTCGAGCTCTGAGCGACGCCTATCCACGTAGCTCTTTTGACGACTCTGAGCCGTCAACAACCTCTGCCTAACTTGCTGTATCTGCTCAGTTATCTGAAGCACTATCTCCGTGCTACCCATCACTCGATACCCTACCTCTCCCCAACAGATGGGAGTATGACACCTCCTCCCATACAACAACTCGAAGGGAGGCATACCAATGCTCGAATGGTGGCTGTTGTTATAAGAAAACTCAGCTAAAGGCAGATACATGTCCCAACTCCCTCTGAAGTCCAACACACATTCCCGAAGCATGTCCTCGAGCATCTGAATCGTCCGCTCACTCTGTCCATCCGTCTGTGGGTGGTAAGCGGTACTGAAATGCAGCCTAGTACCTAACTCCTCATGGAACTTCTTCCAAAACCTGGAACTGAAACACACATCTCGATCTGACACAATCGAGATCGGTACACCATGCCGCGATACCACCTCGCTCACATACACCTCTGCCAGCCTCTCTGTAGAAGAGCTCTCACTGATAGCAAGAAAATGAGCGCTCTTTGTCAGCCGGTCAACGATGACCCAAATTGCATCGACACCTCTTGCAGTCCTCGACAATTTGGTGATAAAATCCATGGAAATCTGTTCCCACTTCCACTGGGGAACCTCAAGTGGCTGCAACTTGCCATGCGGACACTGGTGCTCGGCCTTAACCCTGCGATAGGTCAAGCACCTCTCTACAAACCACGCCATATCCCTCTTCATACAGGGCCACCAATAGTCTCTCTTCAGGTCCAAATACATCTTGGTGGCCCCGGGATGGATCGAAAACCTCGACATGCACCTCCTCCATAAAAATGGCATGTGCCTCGTCCTCAAATGGCACCCAAATCCAGCCCTGGAAGGTCATAAGCCCCCGACTATTGGCAATGAATTCAGATATCTATCCGATCACCCACTCTCGCTTACCGTTTTCCGGTCTCATGGCCTCTACCTGGGCCTCCCAAATGGTGCAACACCGGAGTCATCACTGTCAATCTCAAACAAACATCTCGTATCGGGGCAGTCTCCGCCTTGCTACTTAGGGCATCGGCTACAACATTAGCCTTGCCTGGGTGGTACAGGATCTCACACTCATAATCCTTTACCACATTCAACCATCTCCTCTGGCACATATTCAGGTTGGGCTGATCCATCAGACACTTTAAGCTCTTGTGATCCGTGTAAATGGTCATCGGACTTCGTACAAATAGTGATGCCAGATCTTGACAGCGAACACCACAGCCCCCAACTCCAAATCATGAGTAGGATACCTCATCTCATGAGGCTTCAACTGCCTCGATGCGTATGCTATCACATGCCCTCTCTGCATCAGCATCGCACCCAGTCCTGAGATCGACGCGTCACAATATACCACAAAGTCCTCCATTCCCTCCGGAAGGGCTAACACTAGGGCTTCGCACAATCTCTGGCGAAGTGTCTCGAATGAGGCCTGCTGCTCCGGGCCCCAACTGAAAGTCACGCCCTTCCGGGTTAGTCTGGTGAGAGGAACAACAATCCTGGAGAAATCCTGGATGAATCTCCGATAATAACCGGCCAACCCCAGGAAACTCCTGATCTCCGAAGGCGATCTCGTCACCTCCCAAATCATCACCGCCTCAATCTTGGCCAGATCGACCAATATCCCATTCTGGTTGACGAGGTGTCCTAGAAACTGGACCTCTCGTAACTAGAAATCGCATTTGGAGAATTTGGCGTAAAGTCTCTCTGATCTCAGAACTCCGAGGATGTCCCTCAAATGCTCCTCATGCTGCTCTCTGGATCTCATATACACCAATATATCATCAATAAACACGATCACCGAACGATCCAACATCGGCCTGCACACCCTGTCCATGAGATCCATGAATACCGCCGGTGCATTGGTGAGCCCGAAAGGGGTCACCACGAACTCGTAATGCCCGTAACGATTCCTGAACGCGGTCTTCTGGATATCCTCATCACGCACCCTCATCTGATGATATCCAGACCTCAAATCAATTTTGGAGAACCAAGACGCTCCCTACAACTGATCGGACAAATCGTCGATCCTCGGTAAGGGGTAACGGTTCTTGACCGTCACCTTGTTCAACTCCCGGTAATCAATGCACATCCAGTGTGAACCATCCTTCTTCCTGACAAAAAGGATCAGTGCTCCCCACGACAAGCTACTCGGCCGTATAAACCCCTTTCCCAGCAGATCCTAAAGAGGCGAGGATAACTCCTGCATCTCTGGAGGTGCAAGGTGATAGGGCGCCTTGGCGATAGGCGCTGCCCCCGGAACCAAGTCGATACGGAACTCCACCTGCCTCTCGGGAGGCACACCCGACAACTCCTCGAGGAAAACATCCGGGAACTCACGCACTATCGGGAGCTCATCAACCGACCTCGGTCTCTCTGCACCTACTCTCGTATCCACCACATAAGTCACAAACCCACTACAGCCCTGCTGTAGACTCTGCCTCGCTCTAGCGGCCGAACAAAAAGCTGACCCAAAACGGGCGCCCTCGCCATAAACCGTAAGAACTCCCCCTCTGGGGTCTCGTATGGTCACCATCTATCGCTTGTAGTCGATAACCGCTCCAAATCTGCTCAACCAGTCCATGTCCACGATGACACAAACATCTCCCATAGCAATCGGAACCAAATCAATCGGAAACTCAACGCCGAAGATCTTGAGTACACATCCTCGAATCATATCAGTGGCATACACTGCTCTCTCTTCAGCTATGGAAACTTGCAAAGGTCGACTCAATGCCTCTCGATGAATACTGATGTGCTAACTAAAGGCTAACGACACAAAAGACTGAATCGCACCCGAGTCAAATAACACCAAAGCAGGTACATAACCTACAAGAAAGGTACCTACACATATCATAATATAAGCATAACACCACAAACTCAAAATAAACATATGAAAGAGTACATACCAGCCACAACATCTGGCATTGCGCGGACCTCCTCCGCTGTCAACTGGAAGGCCCTCCCGCGAGCCTTTGGCGCCTCGGCCTTCACTGGCCGACTCTCAGTAGCTCGAACAGTAGCAGGGGCAGATCCCTGCGATGCTCCATGGGGTGACCCCCACAACTGTGGACACTCGGCCTTCCGGTGTCTGGTCTGGTTGCAGTAAAAACAAACTACAAACCCCTTGGGGCAATCCGTGGCCATGTGCCCCTCCTTGCCACACTTGTAGCAAGACCCTGCTCTACGAACCCCCTCATGACCCTTGCTGCACTTGCCACAAGTGCGACCCTTCTGGTTCCCTGATCTCGAATCAGTGGGCTTCGCTCGCTTGGCTGCCGACTGGTACTGAGCCGGCCGCCGATCCTTCCCCTGAGACTCCGCCTCCTCTCTAGCCCGAGTCTCCAGCTCTATCTCACTCTTCTGAGCATTTTCCTGGAGCTTGGAAAATGTCCGGTACTACGAGTTCGCCACGAACTCTTGTATGTCCCTCCTTAGAATACTCAGATACCGACTCATACGTGCCTGCTCGGTAGACACATGCTCAGGGCAGAACATCGCCCTCTCATGGAACATCTTGGTGATCACAGTAACAGACTCAGTACCCTGCTTGAGGGTCAGAAACTCCTAGGCCAATCGCTCCCTCTCCACCGGGGGAACAAACTCATCACGAAAACATGGCGGTGAACCTCTTCCAGGTCACCGCAGCAAGATCAGCAGGCGAATAGTGCGCTGTAACAAACTTCCACCAGTCCTTCGCTCCCAAGTGAAGCTGGTTCAGCGCGAACCGAACCCTTAGATGCTCTAGACATGAACACGTATAGAAGCATCCCTCAATATCAGAAACCCATCTCATCGCATCAATCGGATCCTGCGTCCCATCAAACTCCGGTGGCTTTGTGTTGCTGAACTCTTGGAACAACAACGCATCACCACCCTGAGGTCTGGCAGCAGCAACAGCTGCAGTAGCTGCAGCCTCAGTAACCGCTGCGTATCTCTCTTCAAAAGTCTCAATCAGCGTGGTCTTAATAGACCCGAACATCTCTGGATTCTCTGCGCGGATGGAAGCAGCCACCTCCTCATGAATCAACCTACGGATCTCCTCGTCACTGACACCACTGCTCTTAGGTGTGTGGCATGTCCCAACCATGATGTCTCTCTGAAATACAACACAAAATATCAGAGACTCGCTTGAGCGTACACACACTCGATATCCCATTCCTACTCGATCCCTGGTACCCTAAGGATTCTTACTTGGGCTGCGCACCGATCCGATGTCTTCAGTAGTACAGGCCCAATACTACCGTCCACACCACATCAACATTCACCCCAAAGTCCTCCTCCTTGGATTCCAAATCCCAAGTACTCTACTCACACTATGCATAGTCTAATCTCCAGCAGATCTCTCATAGCTCCTCGCTACTATCTATTCTCTCTCAAGCATCTCCTAGCAGCAAAACCCCTAGGCTAAGGCATCACAAATCAGGCCACTGTAGTCCTAATAAGAATACCTAGCGTACTATAGCATGCGTAACATATTATCTCATATCGCATAACACATAATATAAGGGTATTTTAGGAAAATCACCGTTCGGGCGCTGGCTGATCGTACACACTACTCTGCTCTGCTCTTTTCAAAACTTTTACTCTTTGAGAAAAATTTTGTGATTTTTATTTGAAAATCTCTCAAATCCTCAGTTTGAGTTTAGATACGCCCGAAGGTGCACCCGAATCCCTTAAACCAAGGCTCTGATACCAACTTGTAACACCCAAATTCTTCAAATGATTTTTCACAATTTAAAACATACTTTCATTCATAAAATAATATTGAACATAATGTATCCACTGTCATCATAATAAAACATATCCCAGAATCATATAAACAAAAGCTTCATGAGTGTGTACAGATCATGCCGACGCCTTCCCGCGATCATCACTGGTACCTGAAACACATACACAAAACTCTGTAAGTATAAATGCTTAGTGAGTTCCCCAAAATACCACTCTATTACATATCAGCCACTCAAGGCTGTAACACTGATGACCCTCTGGTCGAATATCTTTGTGGGACCATAACTCTATGGACCCACTGGTCCTAACTCTGTAAACTCTGATTCATGCATATCACATATCACATAGAAATTACAACACATAAATAGCATACGGGATACACTGTCACATAGCTCTGATTACCACTCTAGGTAAAGTATAGTGAGAAGACTCACCTCGGGAATCTCGGTAAAACCTCGATATCAGAATACTGCCCTAGCCTCCGCCTAGTCACAATAATAAATTACACTAAATAAATGTCTCTTCACAATTGGATATTCTCTCATGCAAATCCCTAGAAGGATAAAATACCATTCTACCCCTCTACAGGCCCAAAGTCCCATTTGTTGACAAACCCTAAAAGTCAACCAAAAGTCAACTGTCCATTTTGACCAGAGTCGCCGAGTGCATACGACGACTTGGCGAGTCCCATCGTCCCCATAAACTCTTCCCTTTATAAGCCTCACTCGACTCACTGAGCCACCCCTCAACTCACCGGGTCACCACTAGAGTCAGACCCTGGGGGAAACCCGGTCCGACTCGTCGAGTCTACATATGGACTCAGCGAGTTTCCTCCATGGACTTGCTCAAACAACCTCCTGAGGTCAGATCTGCTTAGCCAAATCATAGATCTAACCCTTAAACACTCAAAAGTCACGTAAAGGTGCAACCTTTACGTGCATGCAACCCATATCAAGCCTCAAATGGAGAAATAACACTAGAAATGGCAACCTAGTCTCCAATTCCTTATTTTCTTGCAAAAAGCTAGAAGATAATGGCTCTAGGGACCTCTCATGGTCCAGATCTGATGTTATCCATACCAAGGGGACCTCATACTCACTAGATCTCATAAGAGTATGAGGGAAAAACCCTAAAACTAATAAATCCACCATATGAACGTGAAATGGAAAGAATTATACCTCCAAAGACAATATCTCAAGATGATTAGCTCCAATCCAAGCTCCCTTCACGTTCTAGATGGATCCTTTCTTCTTCCTCTAGGAAAATCACCCCAAAAATGAAGATTATAAGCCCTCGCTTGCACTCAATCCTTCCTCACTCTCTCTAGGGTTTCTCTGGAACAAGGTGGCCGCAAATGAAGGCCATAAGGGCTTTTAAATAGGCTCCAAACCTGGGGATTAGGGTTTTGTAACGCCTGTGTTTCCGGGCTTGCCATTTTTAGCAATGTAATAGTCTAGGTTAACCTCTGTAACCCGTTTTGAAATAATAAGATTGTATTATTTGAGTATTGTGTGTTTTGTGCTTAATTGCTTAATTATGTGGTTTGATTAATTAAGAATAAAAATAAGCGTCAAAATTTAAGTGTAAAATAAACTTAATATCTTTGGTTAATGTTGTAGTAATTGAAACGAGGTTTCCGAATATATATAGAACGCCCAAATCTGACTTCGTATGAGGAAGTTATGATTTATCGAAGTTCCGGCTTAGCGATATACAGCCTGTTTTACTCGATTTGAGATCGAGCGGTTGTTAGCCGAAGCAATCTAAATGAGAATCGAAGATCTCATTGTTGGTATTGAAACGATAAAAAGTTAGGCGAGAACGGACGTCAAACGAAGAAGTTATGAATTTATAACGAAAGTTTCTGTCCCGGCCTATTAAAAATAATTAATAAAAATAAAGTCAAAATTTGCCGACGGAGTCTAAACGAAAGTCGTAGAGCATGGTCTCACCTTCGCGTGGATATAAAGAACGTCGAAAACGGAGTTCGTATGAAGAAGTTATGAATTTCCGAAGTTTATTAATCATTTTATATTTATTTTTAATTCAAAATCGGAAGCATTATCCGAAGCCGAGTCACCGGTGTGATCCGGAGTACGCCCCGCGTACGAGGTTACGCTACCGCGTACTCAGCATAGTGTCGACACTTCGGATGACGCATGCAATGACGATTTCGGACGCGTACGCGCTGCGTACGCCTGTACGCCCCGCGTACTCCGAGGCTCCAGCCTCTATATAAAGGATCCGAAGACAGCCTTCTTTGTTGTTCATTTTCTTCTCTTCTCTCTAGTCTTTAGCATCGTTTTTCATGCCGAAGCTATCCCGAAGCCCCGGTATTATACTCTAGCCCCGAGGCAAGTCCCGAGATCCCGAAGATCCCGAAAAGTGCGGTTCCCGAGTCGAAGCTCTGCCCGCGAGAAGTTCGATTTTTGAGAAGATCTTCCAGATCTGCTGTGGATTACTACTTCTATAAGCCGTAGTGCTGTCCGATCATCTTCTGATCAAGTGAGTGTGTAGTTATTTCTTCTAATACAATAATACGAAGTATTTTATATAAAAATACGTGCTATGTGTATATATTTGGTTGTGTTATGTGTGAATGTGTATTCACTCTCTTCTATCTTATAGATCTGCTTATTTCTTTATGAGATATGTGTTATGTGTGTGTGTGCCTCATCTGTTATGTGATATATGTGTTGATTAAAGCATGCTATACAGGTTTTCTTTAAACTATGTATACAAATGTATATTTTTATCTACTAATATGTTGGGTAGAACATGGGTAGACAGTTGGTGTGTAATAAACAGATGAGAGGCCTCGTTGTTGTTTGATTGAGTCATCTAGCGGAGTTTAGATGACGACCACTGGCTATTCTAGACAGTCTTGTGGAAACATTAGCAGGTTCGCCACCTGTAGGTGTTAATGAACTTGGGTGTTCATTCGCTGTACTCCATCCCCCTCATGGTTGCCTTATTTGACTTATATTGCTGAGGTACCCCCGAAGCATGTGTTGTCGCCCCGATGAAATATTCTTAGACTAGGTCCCTTATGTTAGTTGTTTTAGGGACATTAAAGTGAGAATAACGGGAATGGGTAATTGGGTTATTGTTGGTTGGTGAAAATTAAATATGGTATTTATTGTGGGTTGAAAACCCTATATGCTCACCAGGCTCCCAAGCCTGACCCACTCAGTTTTAAATTGTATTACAGGTAGTGGCGGAAGGGCATGAGATGGATGAACCATCAAGTTGTTTTGTTTACAAGTCTGCATATGTTTATATTTGTTATATGACTTGTAATGTATTCGTTTATGCTTATTGGTCTGTATCGGAACATGACACCCCGATTTTTGATTATAATGAAAATACATTTCTTTTATGAAATGCTTCGGTAAACAATGTTTTATCATGTTTTGTTTTTGGGAACAAATTCCGCAACTCTTTCAAATCAAAAGGATTTACTCTGAAAATATTTAAAAGCATAAATGAAAAATCGGTCTTTTCTGGCCGAGATTTTGGGGATGTCACAGTTGGTATCAGAGCATTAGTTTAAGCGAACTAGGAATTTGTAGGATTTCTAGACTTAAACTTAGAATGCTAAGTGAAGTTTTGAGATGTGTGTCTGTTGTGATTTAGACACGAGCACTAGTTTATTTTAGGAAAGTTGCCTAAAATGCTTTATGTGCTAAATGTTATATGTTGCCATATATGATATTATTTGTTCGGATCTATGGTCTGTTGCCGACCGGATCTAGAAACCTTATGTGTGTAGGATTCTAAGCGTACGTCTACGATATTAGAACTAGCATGTAAACGTTTCGGAGTGATAAGGATGATTTGAATATCTACCATGATTGAGGATCTAATTTCACCTTATTCGGTGTGTAGATCAAAATGGTGAGAACAAGAAGTGGAGTTGGAAATGCTGACGAAAACAGGAATCAACCACCAGTGATTGAGCCAATACCTGTCGTAGCAGCAGCACCTGAGCCAATAACCATGGCTGGTGTGCAATTGATGATTCAGACGATGTTGGATCGTCAGATGGATGAAACTAGACGGTTGCTTCAACAAAATCGTGAAGAACTGTCGATTCGTGTGGAAGAGCCTGAACTGAATGAAGGGCACTCGGAAGGTGGAAACTTCAGTGGGTCTGTTGGTCCAGCCAACCCACCGATAGTTAGGCAAGATAACCATGAAGGAAGGAATGATGGAATGGGATGCAAGTACAAGGACTTTTTGACTTGCAAACCATCGACCTTCAATGGAAAGGAGGATCCGATTGGGGTTATGGATTGGATCTCCGAAATGGAGTTAGCCTTTATGACATGTGGCTGTAGAGGCAAGTTGCAGACTATCTATGCCGTGCGACAATTCCGAGGTGGAGCCGTTCGTTGGTGGAACACTCTAGGGAAGACCTTAAGCCCTAACGAGCCACTGCAATTGTCATGGGCAGAGTTCTTGGTGCAGTTCAAGCGCAAGTTCTGCTCGGCTCAAAATCTGTTGGAGTTGGAGAACAAGTTTTTGACATTGACGAAGGGTAGCATGTCAGTGGATGAGTACACCAATAACTTCACCGATAAGATGGAGTTTGCCTTGCGTATCGTTCCAGACGAGCTGACAAAGGTGGATCGGTATGCGAAGGGACTTCCATGGGAATACGAGGTGCCGGTACGTCAGGCACTTACTCTAGAGGCAGCTATCTGGGCTGCCAAGTCTGTGGAGAACATGATAAAGGGAAGAACCACCGACAAGGTTGAGGTTGGTGAGAAAAGAAAGTTTGAGGGAACATCTGGTTCCGGTAAAAGAAGCAAATTTTCGAAATCTGATTCGAAAAAGTTTGGAGGAAAAGGAGGCGAAGCGAAGTGGTGTGATAAGTGTAAGAAAAAGCACTTTGGGAAATGTAGCGAGGATGTGACCTGCTACAAGTGTGGAAAGGTTGGACATTTTGCCAATGAATGTCCGAACAACAAAAGGATGTGTTTTGGTTGTAATGAAGAGGGGCATATTTTGAAAGACTGTCCGAAGAAGAAGGAGGCAGCTAGGCCCAACATTCCACCAAAGCCGAAGGCGAGAGCCTTCCAGATGACACTTGAGGCTGCGAAAGATGAAGCTGATGTCGCTTCAGGTACCTTTCTCGTAAACGAATTACCTGCTCATATATTGTTTGATTCTGGAGCCAACTACTCCTTTATTTCGCATGAGTTTGGTAGAAAGCTAGCTTTGCCTATTGATAGACTAGATGATGCTTTATTAGTCGAAGTAGCTAGTGGCAAGTTTGTACCTGTTAGTCATCGTATGAAAAGCATCTTAATTGATCTGAATGGGAATAAGTTTCACGAGGCGTTATTGCCTATCGAACTTAATGGTTTCGACATCGTCTTGGGAATGGATTGGCTTAGCGCCAATGATGCCGAAATTTTGTGCAAGAAGAAGATAGTTAAAGTAAACCCGCCTGGAAAAGATTCGTTTATGGTGTATGGGGACAAACGCAGAGTGAATTCTGGAATCATTTCTCTAATGAAAGCCAGAAAGTGTTTGACCAAGGGATGTACATCATATTTAGCATTTGTGATTGATGCTAAGAAGGAAAAGAAGGTGATGCAGAGCATTCCAGTGGTGTGTGATTTTCCGGAAGTGTTCCCCGAGGATCTTCCTGGATTACCACCTGATAGACAAGTGGAGTTCAGAATAGACTTGTTACCAGGAACCACGCCAATTGCAAAAGCACCTTATCGATTAGCACCGACGGAGATGAAGGAGCTGATGATGCAACTTCAGGAGTTGTTGGACAAAGGTTTCATTAGACCTAGTTCATCGCCCTGGGGAGCTCCGGTGTTATTTGTAAAGAAGAAAGATGGAAGTATGAGAATGTGCATCGATTACAGAGAGCTGAACAAGGCAACAATAAAGAATAGATATCCGTTGCCGAGGATTGATGACCTGTTTGATCAATTGCAAGGTTCGAGCTATTTCTCGAAGATCGATCTTAGGTCAGGATATCATCAGCTAAAAGTAAGAGAGCAAGATATCGAGAAGACTGCATTCAGAACTAGATATGGACACTACGAGTTCTTGGTTATGTCGTTTGGACTAACCAATGCTCCAGCAGCGTTCGTGGATTTGATGAATAGGGTTTGTAATCCTTTCCTTGATAAATCCGTGATAGTGTTCATAGACGACATTCTGATCTACTCGAAAAGCCAGGAGGAGCATGGCAGGCACTTGCGAGAAGTGTTAGAAGTTTTGAAGAAGGAGAAGCTTTATGCGAAGTTCTCCAAATGTGATTTTTGGATTCGTGAGGTCCAATTCTTGGGTCACGTGGTCAACCAAGAAGGGATAATGGTTGATCCAGCGAAGATCGAAGCTGTGACGAAGTGGGAACAACCGAAAAGTCCCACAGAGATTCGAAGCTTTTTAGGATTAGCCGGATATTACCGAAGGTTTATCCAAGGTTTTTCTTCGATTGCTACTCCATTAACAGCATTGACCCACAAAGGAGCAACTTATGCTTGGAGTGAGAAGCATAAAGAAGCATTCAAGAAGTTAAAGAAGAAGCTATGCGAGGCACCGATACTTTCTCTACCCGATGGAGTTGAAGACTTCACTGTTTATAGCGACGCGTCTGGTGTTGGATTGGGTTGTGTTTTGACCCAAAGAGAAAAGGTGATAGCATATGCGTCTCGACAGTTGAAAGAGCATGAAAAGAATTACCCGACTCATGATTTGGAGTTGGCAGCGGTAGTTTTCGCTCTGAAAATATGGAGGCATTACCTCTATGGCACGAAGTGCAAACTTTTCACTGATCATAAGAGTCTCCAATACCTCTTTAATCAGAAAGAATTGAATATGAGGCAGCGACGCTGGCTAGAATTACTTAAAGACTACGACTGCGAGATACTTTACCACCCCGGTAAAGCTAATGTTGTTGCTGATGCTCTCAGTCGGAAAGTCAATCTTGAAAAGAAGAGGCCAAGAGCGTTGAAAATTGAAGTTGTCTCGACTATTGTGGAAAGTATAAGGAAAGCTCAAGAGGAGGCTTCTGAGAAAAATGACCGAAAGGAGGAACGTTTGGGTAAAACGTCGGTGTTTGGTACTAACGGTCATGGACTGAAGGTATTCCAAGATCGTATTTGGGTACCTAAGTCAGGAGGAATTAGGGATCTTCTGATGGAAGAAGCTCACAAGACCATGTACTCGATTCATCCGGGTAGCACTAAAATGTATAGGGACCTGAAACCCTACTACTGGTGGCCGACGATGAAGCTTGATGTTGCAAAGTATGTGGCCGAGTGTGTGACTTGTGCGAGAGTCAAGACACAACATCAGAAACCTTACGGGAGTTTAGAACCTTTGCCTGTGCCTATGGGTAAGTGGGAAGACATTGCTATGGATTTTGTCACTAAACTGCCCAGAACAAAGAATGGTCACGACATGATTTGGGTGGTCGTTGATCGATTCACTAAGAGTGCGCATTTCATAGCGGCCAGGGAGAAATGGTCTATGGAGAAGCTTGCGAATTCTTACGTGAAGGAAATTGTGAGGCTTCACGGTGTTCCGTTAACGATTGTATCGGATCGTGATAGCCGTTTCACCTCAAGGTTTTGGAAATGTCTACAAGAGGAAATGGGTACCAAGTTATGTTTAAGCACAGCTTACCATCCGCAGACTGATGGTCAGAGTGAAAGAACAATACAAACACTTGAAGATATGCTGAGAGCATGTACCTTGGAATTCCTAGGTAATTGGGATGAATATTTACCATTGGTAGAATTTTCCTATAATAATAGTTTTCACTCGAGCATTAAGATGGCACCTTATCAAGCTTTGTATGGACAGAAGTGTCGTACGCCGTCTTGTTGGCTTGAGGCTGGGGAAAAGCAGTTTATGGGACCGGAGATGGTTCATCAAACTGCTGAAAAGTTGAAAATAATTAGGGAAAGAATGTTAGCAGCTCAAGATCGTCAAAAGAGCTATGCTGACAAGAAGCGAAGACCGATGACTTTTGAGGTTGGAGATTCGGTTTTGCTTAAAGTCTCGCCGTGGAAGGGACTTATAAGATTTGGTAAAAGGGGAAAGTTGAGTCCAAGGTTTATTGGACCGTTTAGAGTCCTTCAGAGGATTGGGAATCAAGCTTACAAGCTCGAATTACCCGAAGAACTGAATGGAATTCACAACACCTTTCATGTGTGTTATTTGAGGAAGTTCACGGGAGAAGTTCCCGATATAATTCCAATTTCTGAATTGAGAATTGATGAGAACAAAAGGTTGATTGAAGAACCAGAGGCAATTGTTGACCGAAAGACTAAGAAGTTGCGACGCAAAATGGTTGGGTTAGTGCTTGTCCGATGGAAACACACGAATGGGCCGAATCTCACCTGGGAGACGGAGAGTGACATGTTGAGTCGCTATCCGCATTTGTTTGTTGATGTGTGATTCCGGGGACGGAATCATTCTAAGGTGGAGAGAATTGTAACGCCTGTGTTTCCGGGCTTGCCATTTTTAGCAATGTAATAGTCTAGGTTAACCTCTGTAACCCGTTTTGAAATAATAAGATTGTATTATTTGAGTATTGTGTGTTTTGTGCTTAATTGCTTAATTATGTGGTTTGATTAATTAAGAATAAAAATAAGCGTCAAAATTTAAGTGTAAAATAAACTTAATATCTTTGGTTAATGTTGTAGTAATTGAAACGAGGTTTCCGAATATATATAGAACGCCCAAATCTGACTTCGTATGAGGAAGTTATGATTTATCGAAGTTCCGGCTTAGCGATATACAGCCTGTTTTACTCGATTTGAGATCGAGCGGTTGTTAGCCGAAGCAATCTAAATGAGAATCGAAGATCTCATTGTTGGTATTGAAACGATAAAAAGTTAGGCGAGAACGGACGTCAAACGAAGAAGTTATGAATTTATAACGAAAGTTTCTGTCCCGGCCTATTAAAAATAATTAATAAAAATAAAGTCAAAATTTGCCGACGGAGTCTAAACGAAAGTCGTAGAGCATGGTCTCACCTTCGCGTGGATATAAAGAACGTCGAAAACGGAGTTCGTATGAAGAAGTTATGAATTTCCGAAGTTTATTAATCATTTTATATTTATTTTTAATTCAAAATCGGAAGCATTATCCGAAGTCGAGTCACCGGTGTGATCCGGAGTACGCCCCGCGTACGAGGTTACGCTACTGCGTACTCAGCATAGTGTCGACACTTCGGATGACGCATGCAATGACGATTTCGGACGCGTACGCGCTGCGTACGCCTGTACGCCCCGCGTACTCCGAGGCTCCAGCCTCTATATAAAGGATCCGAAGACAGCCTTCTTTGTTGTTCATTTTCTTCTCTTCTCTCTAGTCTTTAGCATCGTTTTTCGTGCCGAAGCTATCCCGAAGCCCCGGTATTATACTCTAGCCCCGAGGCAAGTCCCGAGATCCCGAAGATCCCGAAAAGTGCGGTTCCCGAGTCGAAGCTCTGCCCGCGAGAAGTTCGATTTTTGAGAAGATCTTCCAGATCTGCTGTGGATTACTACTTCTATAAGCCGTAGTGCTGTCTGATCATCTTCTGATCAAGTGAGTGTGTAGTTATTTCTTCTAATACAATAATACGAAGTATTTTATATAAAAATACGTGCTATGTGTATATATTTGGTTGTGTTATGTGTGAATGTGTATTCACTCTCTTCTATCTTATAGATCTGCTTATTTCTTTATGAGATATGTGTTATGTGTGTGTGTGCCTCATCTGTTATGTGATATATGTGTTGATTAAAGCATGTTATACAGGTTTTCTTTAAACTATGTATACAAATGTATATTTTTATCTACTAATATGTTGGGTAGAACATGGGTAGACAGTTGGTGTGTAATAAACAGATGAGAGGCCTCGTTGTTGTTTGATTGAGTCATCTAGCGGAGTTTAGATGACGACCACTGGCTATTCTAGACAGTCTTGTGGAAACATTAGCAGGTTCGCCACCTGTAGGTGTTAATGAACTTGGGTGTTCATTCGCTGTACTCCATCCCCCTCATGGTTGCCTTATTTGACTTATATTGCTGAGGTACCCCCGAAGCATGTGTTGTCGCCCCGATGAAATATTCTTAGACTAGGTCCCTTATGTTAGTTGTTTTAGGGACATTAAAGTGAGAATAACGGGAATGGGTAATTGGGTTATTGTTGGTTGGTGAAAATTAAATATGGTATTTATTGTGGGTTGAAAACCCTATATGCTCACCAGGCTCCCAAGCCTGACCCACTCAGTTTTAAATTGTATTACAGGTAGTGGCGGAAGGGCATGAGATGGATGAACCATCAAGTTGTTTTGTTTACAAGTCTGCATATGTTTATATTTGTTATATGACTTGTAATGTATTCGTTTATGCTTATTGGTCTGTATCGGAACATGACACCCCGAGTTTTGATTATAATGAAAATACATTTCTTTTATGAAATGCTTCGGTAAACAATGTTTTATCATGTTTTGTTTTTGGGAACAAATTCCGCAACTCTTTCAAATCAAAAGGATTTACTCTGAAAATATTTAAAAGCATAAATGAAAAATCGGTCTTTTCTGGCCGAGATTTTGGGGATGTCACAGGTTTTCCTAATCAGCACCGACTCGGCGAGTCAGGTCCCCGACTCGTCGAGTCCGCTCACGAACCCGCATCAATAGATAAGACTCTACTCGACGAGTTGAGGCATCAACTCGTTGAGTTCCTCAATAAAACAATAAATAAATTATTAAATTAACATACCCGAACTCAGGATGTTACAATTCTCCCCGACTAGAATCAGACTTCGCCCTCGAAGTCTCACTCTACAAATAACTTTGGATACTGCTCACGCATCTCAATCTCTGGTTCCCATGTCAGCTTGCAACCGAACAAAGAACCAAATACAAATTTATGTGAGAACAATAAACACCATGCGATCTATGAGCATATTAAAAAGCTTGGAATTATAGGGAACTTGAGAAAGAAATATTGTAGTCCTAATAAACAAATCACAAAAGCAATCCAAAACCCATAATTCAATCCCAAAGAAAAACATATGCACTTGGTAAAAATTATCAACCAGGAGATATTTTCTTTAGAAGTTAGAGAAAGAACATACCTGAAATTGAGTTCATTAATATCCACAAAATAATTATCTTCATTAGATGAAGAAAATCCAATAAATTTCAAAAGTAAAACATTCTAACAAAAAAACTAAAGGGAAGAAAGATGATACGTGAAGTATATGCTAAAATTGGTTGATTTCACCATACGTTGTTGAGAGAGAGAGAAAGAGAGACCTCAGTGGTGGTGCAGACGACTTTTTAAGTTTTTAGTCCTAGAAATTCACTATAATCAGAAACACTGAATTAAAAAAGAAACAATGAAAACATTTTATTTGAAACAAATGGCTTACCTCTAGATCATACATTAATATCTCATGGTCTTTTTATCCACTTCTTGACTGAACATCTATTTTTGTCAAATGTATATCAAAATTGTACCTTGATATTAAAAAATTATCACAAACACCCAAATAAGCAAAAACATTGCAACACATCTTCACTATAAAACGAACAAACAATTGTAAAAGTAAAAGTAATTTTGATGCTTCTATGTGTTGAAAGACGGGAGAAAGATAGAAAGATACACGTAACCTTCAATTTCATACCTGGTTCAACTTAAAGGGTTTCTGGAGTGAGAGTGTAACACCGTAAATTTCAAAACAATTTTTCATTTAAAATAATCATTTTTACTCTTAGAAACACTTGCTTAAAATCTCATTCATAATCGAATTACAAAACATAACTCCATTTTCACTTGCATAGAAAACCAGGATCCTCCAAAACATGACTCTTTCTCTTTTGTGTACAATCAAGCCGGTGCCGTCCCGTGATACTGAAAGAAACCTGAAAAACATAACACAAAACATTGTATGCACGAAGCTTAGTGAGTTCCCCAAAATACCACACACATAACACATATTAGCCACTCGAGGCTATAACTCTATGGGTCCGTGCACCCAAACTCTGTGAACCTTCCGGTTCTAACTCTGTGAACCTTTCGGTTCTAACTCTAGGAACCCTCCGGTTCCAACTCTGTAAACATGCACAACATAAATCACATAGAAATAATGCAGTACAACACATAACATACATAGCATACAAATACTCTGTCACATAACTCTGGTTACCTACTCAAGGTAAAGTATAGTGAGAAGACTCACCTGGCAAGCAGAAAGTTGATATCTCCACACTTAAATCTCGAACTCGCCACCGCCTAACACGTAAGGCAAATACTCTCATGAATATAACTCTCGAGACTAGAATCAACCCTCTCATGGAACCCTCTTAAGGGTAAAAGACTATTTTACCCCTCACTTGGCCCAAAGGCCACATCGCTGACCAAACCCTAAAAGTCAACGGTCAACTCTTGGTCAAGGACAAGGTCAAAGTCAACCCCTGACTGACCCTACTCGCCGAGTCAGCCCTATGAATCGCCGAGTTCCCATACTCAGAACTTCACTCAATCCGCGACTCAACTCGCCGAGTCACCCCGAGACTCGCCAAGTCCCACAACTTTGAGTCCACTCGCGCATAACTCACCGAGTCCTCCCTTGACTCACCGATTCTCGACTCAACCAGAGAATATCGGGACTCTTCGACAAGACTTGCCGAGTCCAGAACAGACTCGTCGAGTCTAAGGCTATCTTCAACCTACTCGCCGAGTTGTTCATACAACTCGCCGAGTCCAAGGCCATCTTCATCCGACTCGCCGAGTTGTTCTTCCAACTCGTCGAGTCCCAGCTCATCTTCAAGCAACTCGTCAAGTTCACCCATGTGACTCGCCGAGTACCACCGATCTGAATCCTTACAGGAGCATTCCAGACCATGCAATTGATCCAAAACATAGATCTAGCCTCCTACAACTCATCCATCACCTAAAGTGGCAAAATTTACGTGAATCCAAAGAGATCTAGGCCTTATTCACTTTATAGCTAGGGTTTGGGACATGATGGCTTCACTAAGCACCCAAACACAGGAACTTTAATGCACTCTGGGTCTTCAATATTCCAGATCTGAGGTAGCAACCTCAGATCTAACCTCCAAACTCTAAAACATACCAAGATATACTCCCCACAAACCCAAAAATGATGAATCCATATGATTGATATCCCAAGAACGAGATATTACCTCCAAAAGAATACCCCAACTGCAAAGAAACTTGAATCCAAGCAAAGCCCTTTGATCCAAGCCTCTTCTCCTTCAAGATTTCTTCAACAAACACCTCCCCAAGCTCCAATACACTCCAATCTTCTTCAATCACGCTTTCTAGGGTTTCTGGACTTCAAGGGGAATCAAAGAGGCTGGGGAGAGGATATAATGTTCTTTATATAGGGCTCATTCCCCAGATTTAGGGTTTTCTCCACTCAGCACCTACTCGCCGAGTCCATCTTTGGACTCGCCGAGTAGGCCACTTGACTCGCGGCCAAAGTTGCGACCCTACTCGCCGAGTCCATCCATGGACTCGCCGAGTTGCCCTTCAAAATTTACACTTTTAGTCCTTCAACTCTACTCTTGCTATTCCGGGATGTTACACTTCTACCCCACTTAAATTAGGCTTCGCCCTCGAAGCCTACAACAACTCAACTCCAAGGATACTCCCACAACGCTCCACCTGGCCTTAACCGGACCAGGTCCCTCAAGGAATACTTATCGAAACTCGAACACACTTTACCTTCCTTCACGGTGTCCTGACCACCGTCTCGAACTGGGCACCGACCGTACCCCCGATCATCACTCTCGATAACCGAGAATTACCCAAGATGCATCACTGCCCCAAATCTCAATAATCACTCGACCCATAAGGTTTAGAAAACCATGAACCCTCGGATCCACGATCCGAATCCCACTCTATCCATTCTGGGACGACTGAGAGACCCATTCTCAATCTTAGAGCAACTCTCACGAGTTCTCCTCTTGCAATCACATACACATGCTGAACTAGCTCCAACACCCTCAGGTTGGAAAACCCGATACATTGATGATATCCTCAAACATCCCCCAGGATGAACCACTAATACATAACCAATACCCTGATCAGAATCACACTGAGAGTCCAGGATTCTCTCCCTGTATCCCTTTCGAGCCTCCTGGCTCTACACCCGCGGAATCCCTTCCTCGTCCTCAGCAGACATCCCATCATGATGTCATTACATACCACTGTCACAGACACAGTGTTCAACCCCCATACTCCAAATCATTCACTCTCACTACTACCTTCACTTCCGTGAACCAACACTCCCCCCCGGGGGTTACATACCTTTCTCTTCCCTTACCCAGGGAAATCCACTTGACAACCTTGCCACTACTCCATGTATCGCACATGCTCTGGATCTTCTCGCAAGGACTCTCGGGTCCATGCGCTACCTTTCCTCAGCAAATGAGGGTCCGACACCTCCTCCCATACAACAGCTCAAAGGGTGGCATACCAATGCACTAATGATGGCTGTTGATATAGGATAACTCAACCAAGGATAAATACGTGCTGCCACTCCCTCCGAAATCTAATACACATGCCCGAAGCATGTCTTCGAGCGTCTGAATCGTTCGCTCGCTCTGAAGTGTCCTCAGACATCATCATGATAAGCTCTAGCTCATTTCTCATATCCCTCTTCGAGACTGAGCACCAGGTCAGCTTTTGACTCCACAGCTGAGCCTCCAAAGGTCACCCATATCATGATCCAAATATCTCACTAACTTCTTCCCCCGTGACCACTATCCCAGCCCAGTGACACGCAAGTCACAAAATTCTCTTTTCCTCATGCGAGAAAAATACAATCCAACCGAGGATCATCTCAACTTTGATCTCTGGTTTCTGCTGCGCATATCCCTTGCGCATCTCATCGCATCTCCCGACAGAGACGGAGACCCCAGTCTCGCCCCCGGTTCAACACCCAGGCTCCAAAAACTCAATACTAGGGCTACTCAAGCCCAAAACTCTTCCACATCATACACTGATCGGAGAACATTCCATCATCACATTCTCTTGCCATCTAGTGAGTACTACAGCTCCCCGTAGTATCACTACACCCTCTGACTAGTGAGTACTACGGCTCCCCGTAGTATCACAACACCCTCTGACTAGTGAGTACTACGGCTCCCCGCAGTATCACAACACCCTTTGACTAGTGAGTACTACGGTTCCCCGCAGTATCACAACACCCTCTGACTAGTGAGTACTACGGCTCCCCGTAGTATCACAACACTCTCTGACCCCACTAGCTCATGCTCCGCTGACTATTATAGGCAGCTACCCATACTCGACTCGAATATGCATCACAGACTCTGGAGGCAATCGACATAACAAATGCCCACCCTTGCAAAGATCCACTCTCTTAAATAATCTCTCTGGATGCCCATACTCGAAGGGCTCCCACTAGATCCATAGTTACCTGATATGCCACAAGTCGTCTCAACTCAAGATTCACGAGTAACTCCGAAATAAAGATATCATACCCAGATACCTCGGAATACCCCAACAGAACATCACAAGATCCTGCCACAACCACTGATCTCCTGCCAATAATACATTTCCTCTGAACCCCATAATTAGATCTACATTTTCCCAAATTGCAACTTCGGTGTATCCAATTTCTCAATTAGAATACGAGAAAACGCTAACGCTACGAAATACGCTGATAATTCTCCGAAACCCTTTTTCCACCGCTCAAAATCCAAGCAAGGATACACATACCGACCCGGGAGTTGGCTGCCCAATCATTCTCTATCTACTTGCAACAACACTGACCACTAAACACCTGCCGTGGAGACATTCATCCTTCTCAAACAAGTACTTCCCGCATTAACTCACTCTGACCCCTTTCCTCGATCACCGACATCTCTGGTCTCATGATTTCTTACCGCAGATCTCTATACTCCACTTATAACTGCTCTTGACAAATCTCTACTTTCTTACATACGGTACCCGGTTCTCCCCCACTTAGGGTTCGAACCATCACCAAATAGCACACAACCAACCCACAACTATTTTCACCAGCAAAAATTGCAACTGCCCCCGGAAAGTGATACACAATGCCCGATAATCCCCCTTAAGGAAACCAATCGACCTCATATACTCTGAACCTCTGATGAACTCCTCAAGAACTTCTCGTCACGACTGCCTCTAGTCGTTCCAAATCTCGTACCAATCTATTACCAAACAACTCAACTGCTCAATAACATCCCTGGCTCATAGACTGAACCGCAAAATCATCGTACCCCTCACCTCAACTCATCAATCAACACTCCAACACCGGGATCATCCCAAGAACAGGGACCCACTCCCATATTCAACACCCAACATAGATAGAAAACTCTTTGCACTGCTAAACTCGGCTGAACTCCCCACTGATACCACTACAATACATCCTACTATACTCCAATAGGTGTAGTGTGGTCCTCGACTATCTCAGTCCCAACTGACTGTCTGCTCATGATAAATCACTGCCTCGCGGCACACATGCTACCTGATACTCTGGTGGGAAATCATCATCAATGACGACCCGCAAGGTTTACCCCCAAACCCAAAACTCAAACATCATACTTCTCATATTTTGCACACGAACATAATCAGTACCACCCAGATCATAGAAGGTGACATCTCCTTTATCGACTGATCGCTCAACTCAGATCGAAATTTTCCCTTCTCACTGACTCCTTACTAAAATACTCTGAGAGGCTCTCGATCTCCCCCTCAAGGGACGCCTCTTTGAACTCAATCATAACCGGGTAGCCGGAGAACCACAAGCATCATTCCCTACAACCATGGTATTCATTCCATGACATCTCTTCTCAATATGCTCAGGCATATGGTACCATAACCATAACATCACTCCCCAATCCGCTCCGATGTATGGTTCCCGGACCATAACATCACTCCTCAATCTGCTCCGATGTATGGTACTCGAACCATAACATCACTCCTCAATCCGCTCCGATGTATGGTACTCGAACCATAACATCACTCCCCAATACGCTCCGATGTATGGTACTCGAACCATAACATCACTCCTCAATCCGCTCCGATGTATGGTACTCGAACCATAACATCACTCCTCAATCCGCTCCGATGTATGGTACTCGAACCATAACATCACTCCTCAATCCACTCCGATGTATGGTACTCGAACCATAACATCACTCCTCAATCCGCTCCGATGTATGGTACTCGAACCATAACATCACTCCTGAATCCGCTCCTTAGGACCTTCAGAATACTCCCTGTATCAAGTATGGGTCCTCTGCTTTCAGTAGTACGGGCCCATACTACCTTCCACATCTACCCATACTTTCCACACAGACCATCCCAAAGCTCCTAAGTAGCTGCTCGACCTGCTCTTTCACCAATCCCATCGCGCGTGCTCGCTCCCCAGCGAAATTCTCTACTCTACCAGCGCACTCATCTGGCTAGGGTTACTCCCTAGGCTCTTCCGTTGTCCTCCCACTTCTTTGCTATCAGCTGCTGAAGAGCTCCTAATGATGCCAGCCATCTACCTCCTGAATATCGTCATATTCACTTGGTAGCTGACTCCCATCATCGAGAGTTTCACAAAGCACAAAGCCAGCAGCATTCGAGCATCGAAGAATACATAGAACTCACTCTCGGTGATAACTCCACTTTCTCGGCTCATCCTCGAAAGTACCACCGAACTCTGTAACTCTACCCCTCATGGGTACTAACTAGATACTCTCACTCATCACATACTCAAAAGCACGACACATATAACAACGAGTCCTAGGATAAGGCATCACAAATCAGGCCACTCTAGTCCTAAGATATGAAATACCTAGCCTGTCTCTAGCATGCAATGATATCTCATAAAGTGCATCATAAATAGCTCATAACACAAAAGTAAGGGTATTTTGGGAAATCACCGTTCGGGCTCTGGCTGATTGTACACACTGCTCTTTCTTGGTTTCTCTTTGAACTCTTATTCACTTTTAGAAAATTATTTCTTTAAAACTTTTCTTACTTCCTCAGTTTGAGTCCAGATTTACCCGAAGGCGCATCCGAATCCCTCAAACCAAGGCTCTGATACCAACTTGTAACACCGTAAATTTCAAAACAATTTTTCATTTAAAATAATCATTTTTACTCTTAGAAACACTTGCTTAAAATCTCATTCATAATCGAATTACAAAACATAACTCCATTTTCACTTGCATAAAAAACCAGGATCCTCCAAAACATGACTCTTTCTCTTTTATGTACAATCAAGCCGGTGCCGTCCCATGATACTGAAAGAAACCTGAAAAACATAACACAAAACACTGTATGCGCGAAGCTTAGTGAGTTCCCCAAAATACCACACACATAACACATATTAGCCACTCGAGGCTATAACTCTATGGGTCCGTGCACCCAAACTCTGTGAACCTTCCGGTTCTAACTCTAGGAACCCTCCGGTTCCAACTCTGTAAACATGCACAACATAAATCACATAGAAATAATGCAGTACAACACATAACATACATAGCATACAAATACTCTGTCACATAACTCTGGTTACCTACTCAAGGTAAAGTATAGTGAGAAGACTCACCTGGCAAGCAGAAAGCTGATATCTCCACACTTAAATCTCGAACTCGCCACCGCCTAACACGTAAGGCAAATACTCTCATGAATATAACTATCAAGACTAGAATCAACCCTCTCATGGCACCCTCTTAAGGGTAAAAGACTATTTTACCCCTCACTTGGCCCAAAGGCCACATCGCTGACCAAACCCTAAAAGTCAACGGTCAACTCTTGGTCAAGGACAAGGTCAAAGTCAACCCCTGACTGACCCTACTCGCCGAGTCAGCCCTATGACTCGCCGAGTTCCCATACTCAGAACTTCACTCAATCCGCGACTCAACTCGCCGAGTCACCCCGAGACTCGCCGAGTCCCACAACTCTGAGTCCACTCGCGCACAACTCATCGGGTCATCCCTTGACTCACCGATTCTCGACTCAACCAGAGAATATCAGGACTCTTCGACAAGACTCGCCGAGTCTAAGGCTATCTTCAACCTACTCGCCGAGTTGTTCATACAACTCGCCGATTCCAAGGCCATCTTCATCCGACTCGCCGAGTTGTTCTTCCAACTCGTCGAGTCCCAGCTCATCTTCAAGCAACTCGTCGAGTTCACCCATGTGACTCGCCGAGTACCACCGATCTGAATCCTTACAGGAGCATTCCAGACCATGCAATTGATCCAAAACATAGATCTAGCCTCCTACAACTCATCCATCACGTAAAGTGGCAAACGTTACGTGAATCCAAAGAGATCTAGGCCTTATTCACTTTATAGCTAGGGTTTGGGACATGATGGCTTCACTAAGCACCCAAACACAGGAACTTTAATGCACTCTGGGTCTTCAATATTCCAGATCTGAGGTAGCAACCTCAGATCTAACCCCCAAACTCTAAAACATTCCAAAATATACTCCCCACAAACCTACAAATGATGAATCCATATGATTGATATCCCAAGAACGAGATATTACCTCCAAAAGAATGCCCCAACTGCAAAGAAACTTGAATCCAAGCAAAGCCCTTTGATCCAAGCCTCTTCTCCTTCAAGATTTCTTCAACAAACACCTCCCCAAGCTCCAATACACTTCAATCTTCTTCAATCACGTTTTCTAGGGTTTCTGGACTTCAAGGGGAATCAAAGAGGCTGGGGAGAGGATATAATGTTCTTTAAATAGGGCTCATTCCCCAGATTTAGGGTTTTCTCCACTCAGCACCTACTCGCCGAGTCCATCTTTGGACTCGCCGAGTAGGCCACTTGACTCGCGGCCAAAGTCGCGACCCTACTCCCCGAGTCCATCCATGGACTCGCCGAGTTGCCCTTCAAAATTTACACTTTTAGTCCTTCAACTCTACTCTTGCTATTCTAGGATGTTACAAATAGAGATGACATTTAGGTTTTTTTTTTAAGTGAGGGAGGTGGAGATCAATTTTTGCTGGATGTTGAAGCATGCATGTGTTGGTGGTGATGGATGGTGGTGATTGCAACGATGAGTGTGGAGGCTGAGCCATTTTAGGGTGGTTGCTTCGATGCACCAAGAAGGGTGGTGATTTTCTAGCCTTCTTGTTCTGAAAGAAACCAATAAATATAGCATGATATCGATTGACCCTAAAATCAATAGTATTTGTAGGAACTTCGATTTGAAGGAAATCGAACCTAAAATAAATAGTATATAGGTAAAAAAAATCTAAGATTTGCTTGCAAAACTTCAATACAGATACAAATAACTTCAATTTTTTATCTTAAAGAAACCCAAAGCTGAAAAAATTGCTCAATTGGAAAAATAGATAATGTTTGTCATCCTAAGAAGAAGAAGCAACATACCTAGTTCACATAAATTGAAAGTTACCAAATCAGATCATGTGGAGCCACCACAACGATGAGAGCATTCATGAGATAAGGAATACAGAGCTATAGCATCAAAATAAGTGAAGAAATTCGGGTGAAGAATGTGTATCATCGACATTGATTTTTTTTTTTTTTTGTGTAAGGTGGTGTAGAGGTTTCGATTGATGGTGGCGATGACGGTGATGGAACACATCTGCAACAGAGAAATAGTGGTGGTTAGTGGTTGGTGGCGAGTGTCATATTTTGTTGTTAGGGTTTTCCAAGGAAAAATTTAGGTGGGAGGCCATGGGAGAGTATGGAAGACCAACTTTATGTTATCCAGCTGGGAAGGAGGCGAGATTCTAGATATAGATACGAAGATTGTGTAGTGGAGTTATGGTCGTGTCTCGTATTTGACTGATTCAATTGGTCTTTGACCGATTTAATTGGGCGAAAGTGTAGGAATATCAGTTTAAATTTGACTGATTCACTTTCTAAAGTGGTTCAAATTTCATTCTCTTTTGACCAAATATTTCAATGCATAAAATAGTTGTAAATGTTGTTTTTAAGAGCGTACCTCTTAAAATTCAGCAAAACATGATAAATGCTTTTTAAAGTGTGTGTGTGTGTGTGTGTATATATATATATATATATATATATATATATATATATATATATATATATATATATATATATATATATATATATATATATATATACTATTGGTGTACATGTGCAAAACGGTGGCGACGAATAGTTTCAAACGGTTATTAATTCATTGCGGCGATTAGAGATCCATCGATGAATAGTAGATTTCATCGAATAGTTTTCTAGACAAAATTAGTTTTTTTTTTCACAATGTAATTTTTGATTAAAACAAAAATATGTTATGATTGACAATTATAAAATGGTATAACCGACAAGTATTTGAGAAAATTGATTTTTGGGATAGCACTGAAGAATCAAACATGTCCATCACTTACCACATAATGGTTTTTATGCATATTTTGATTTGGATTTGCTTTTGGTTAATACACACACACATACATACATATATATATATATATATATATATATATATATATATATATATATATATATATATATATATATATATATATATATATATATATATATATATATATATATATATATATATATATATATATATATATATATATATATATATATATATATATATATATATATATATAACTTTGATTGTGTTTGGGTTTGGTAGATGGAAACAAATTGGTTGCCCGAAAATTTTTATGGTAGCCAACATTATTCGTCGTACCGAAAGAAAAGATATAGTTAAAAATTAAAAACAGAAATAAAATATATATATAATTAACTTACTATCTTTTAGTAATTAAGTTTTAAAACACAATCATTTGATAAATACATTTTAGAAGTACTATACCTTGATACAAAACTTGAGAAATTTGTGATTGTGATGTAAGATTTTCTTGTTCTTGATCATGCCTCGATTCGATCCAACTAATTGGAGTGTATCTAAATGTCACCAAAAAATTCCCCCACCCACCTCCAACACTACCAAAAAAATAACTTTTTCAGTTATGGAGTCTACGTGTTTGTCAAAAATATATATAAATAAACATACATCACACAAGTATATAAAAATTAACTTTGTTCGAATGAGCTTAAATAAATAAATAAACTTCATAGATATTTACATCAACTCACAAAAAAAGGAATAACAACAAAAATATAGTTCGTTGCTATATTTGAAAAAAAAATGAGTGTAGGTCTTAAAATTGATAAAATCACTAATCACAAAACAAATACAAAAAATTGACATAGGTAGGTGACTCTTCATTGCTTAACTTCCAGGAATCCAAACCTAAAAGAGCAATTGGCCACCATTACGAAGTATGATTAATCTAAAAATGCAATTTTCAAATTTATTTTTGGAAGGTTGTTTAGGTTTACTCCTTAAAAGTTAGTTTATATTATTAGTAGTTGTGAGATCCATGTATTACATGAGTTTATTTGAAAAAATAAACAATCACAAAGATCTAACAATTTAAAAAATTTAAATTTATAAGAATGAAAGTAAAATATTAATTATTAAAATTGAAGTGCTTATTTATCTTTTAAATTTAAATAAATAAACAACTAAAATAATTGGATTCAATTTAGAAATTATAAGGAAAGTTGCATTAATGAATTGGATATACATTTATTATATTTAAGTATTATATGAAATTTAATAAAATGGAAAAAACTACAAAATGACACATTAATATAATTTAATATAAATTTACCACAAAATGACATGTGACACTGGTCTCTCTATATAGTTCAGGCTCTTATCCACCGAATGTCCTCCAACGGAACCACAGTGGAATCGTCAACCAATCATTTACATAGCTGAGAGACGTGGAAAGTGCTGTGAATATGATTGAGCTCCTCGGGTAGATCCAAGCGATACGTGACTCTGCCCACCCGGGCTAACACCTTGAAATGACCAATATATTAGGGACCCAACTTGCCTGTAACGGCCCAAAAATACGACCCAAAAATTTCGTTTTTCAACATAACCAAAAACCATAATCCGAGTGTCAAATCATGAAACCATACATAATGCATCTCAAAATAATAATAAAACACGGTGCGGAAAACTGTATCATATCCATGACATATAAAAATCAGGAACTAAATCAACTCCCAGGATGAAAGCTGAAGCTGTGGTGTGTGCGATGCCATCAACCCGAGCTCTTCCCTCTGCTAGCGGAAGTACCTGAAACCAAAACTGAAACTGTAAGCACGAAGCTTAGTGAGCTCCCCCAATTTACCACATACCATACAATAATATATATATCAAGCATATACTGGGGCCTTGCCCCCCTCCATCGGACCGAAGTCCGAAGCTGACTGACTGGGACCTTGTCCCCTTCATCGGACCGCAATCCGAAGCTCACATCAGACCGAGTCCGAAGCTGACTGGGACCTTGTCCCCTACATCGAACCTGAGTCCGAAGCTGACATCGAACCGGAGTCCGAAGCTGACATCGGACCGAAGTCCGAAGCTGACCGGGACCTTGTCCCTTACATCGAACCGAAGTCCGAAGCTGACATCGGACCGAAGTCCGAAGCTAACTGATCATAACATAACGTATCACTTAGCATGAACACACATAATCCTGTCTGAGCCACGAAGGCTTCAAACATGCTAACTACTGCGTCGGATAAAAATCTGGATACTACTGCTAGCTAAACGGGCCAGCATTGTGGCCTTAGACCCGCTCCTACTGAAAAGGAACTCACCTCGTGAATTGGCTGCTGAGTGAATAGCTCTGAGGGCTAACTGCTGCTGCTCCGGTATCTCCCCGGCTACAAGTCCATAAACACACTCAATCAAATACTAAACACTGCACTAGGTAAAGTGACTCTTTTACTCTTGGTCAAAGTCAACTCCCAGACAAAGTCAACTCTCGGTCAAAGTCAACCCATAGTTGACCTGACTCGCCGAGTTGGGTCGCCAACTCGCCGAGTCCCTATTCTCACTCCTCGACTCAACTCGCTGCTACTCGTCGAGTATGGCATCGAATCGACGAGTACCCTCCCGATCCAAGAACTCAGAAAATCTTCATCCGACTCGCCGAGTCCTATGAACAACTCGACGAGTTGTTCTTGAGCTTAAGAAGATTACCTTGGACTCGCCGAGTTATATGAACAACTCGCCGAGTCCCTCCATCACTGAGTCTACTCTCAACTCGCTGAGTCCACTCTCTAACTCACTGGATCCACTCGACACTGATAAAAATGAAGGAATCGGGAACTCGCGACCCCACTCGCCGAGTCGTTCTTCCCGACTCGCCGAGTTGCCGCCATGCAACTGATTTTTTACTCGATTTTGTTTGAATCCAACACATACAATTGATAGATCTGAGTCCAATGAGCTGATTTACCACGTAAAGTTTCCAACTTTACGTGTACAACCTCATGAATAAGGGAAATAAGGCTAAAAGATGCACAAAATGGGTAGATCTATGGTTAATATGCAAAGTAACTCCAAAAAGGCAGAAGATCTGGGCTCTACAACACCCAATCATTCAGATCTAAAGATATCTCGACTTATTAAGGCATTCATGCAAACATAAGGCTTGGAACAAGCATCAACTAGATCCTAGGAGAGCTCTAATGGAGGTTTGAAGCATATAACAAGAGGGAAAATCCGAAAATACCTCAAATAACTCAGATTTGCCCTAGGATCTTTGCACTACACCTCTTCTCCTTGCTCCTTTCTTCTTCTCCTTCTTCAAACCTTCACAAAATGGCACAAAACACTTAGCTCACACAGGGTGGATTAGGGTTCTTTCTCACGGTGTTCTCAGGGTGAGGGAGGCGAGAATGGGGCTATAAGGTGACTTAAATAGTGGGCAACCCGGGGATTTAGGGTTTCACCCAGACGGATGGACTCGCCGAGTCAGGGATATGGACTCGCCGAGTCCCCGGCTCACACGTGCTCGAAGTCGCGACCCTACTCGGCGAGTCAGGCTATGAACTCGCCGAGTCCCTCTTGCAAAACTTCAAAATAAATACCAAGGAATTACCATACCGGACACGGTTCGTTACATTGCCCATCTTCCCGAACTGAATGACACCTTTCCAAGGTGACACCTTTAGGAGTACCATGTCCCTAACCTGAACTCTAAGTTTGACCAACTCCTATTAGCATAGGTCTTATGTCGGCTCTGTGCGGTCTAAAGCTTGCCTCACACTAGCTGAATTAACTATGTAGTCCTGAGTACCACCTCTATACTACCCTTTGAATCGCTGACTAACCTCACCCCAACAGATCAGGGTTCGACATTTCCTACCGTAGAGAATCTCAAAAGGAGGTCGATCAATGTTGGCATGATAAATGTTGTTATATGAAAACTCCTCCAAAGAGAGATACATATCCCAAATCCCACCAAAATCTAGTACACATGCCTGAAGCATGTCCTCCAATGTCTGGATAGTCCTCTCACTCTAACCATCAGTCTACGGGTGGAAAGTCGTGCTGAAGTGAATACGAGTACCCAACTACTCATGAAACCTCTTCCAGAACCTGAAAGTGAACCGAACATCTTGATCTGATACAACTGAAACCGACACCCCATGCTGTGCCACAACCTCCCGGATGTAGATGTTCGCCAGTTTCTCCGCAAAGATGCTCTCCTATATGGGAATAAACTGTGCACTCTTAGTCAATTGATCCATGATGACCCATATGGAATCGAACCCTCGTGCTATCCACGGTAACTTCGTAATTAATTTCATCTTGATCTCCTCCAATTTCCAGACAAGAATACCCAACGACTCCAATTTGTTGTGAGGCCTCTGCTGCTTGACCTTTACTTTCCTGCAAGTCAAGCATCTCTTGACATACCATTCCACATCCTGCTTCATGCAAGGCCACCAATAATATAGTTGGAGGTCTCTATACATTTTCTTTGCACCATGATGAAACAAGAACCTCGACTTGTGCGCCTCCTCCATCAGAATTTGACGTGTACCACCCAAATACGACACAAGGTCAAAAATCCCCAATTATCATAATCAAAAAAGGACACCTAACCCACAATACGCTCAGTCTTCCTGTGCTCCTCCTTCGTAGCTTCGACCCGAGCCTCACGAATCCACTCCAGAAGTGGAGTAATCACGGTCATGCTCAAACATACATCTCTAATCGGAGTAGTAGTAGCCGTATTACGGCTAAGAGCATCATCCATTACATTAGGCTTCCTCGGATGATAAAGGATCTCACAATCATAATATTTCACCACATCAAGCCACCTACATTGCCTCATGTTCATATTTGGTTGATCCATCAAATATCTCAGACTCTTGTGATCTGTGTAAATCATATAATGGACCCCATATAGATAATGTCGTCGAATCTTGAGGGAGAAAACCACTGCTCCAACTCCAACTCATGTGTGGGGTAGTTCGAATCATGAGGCTTCAACTTCCTTGAAGTATACGCAATAACATGCCCTCTATGCATTAATACTTACCCTAGCCTTGTGATTGATGCGTCACAATAAACCACAAAATCCTCAACACTCTCAGACAGGGTCTGAATCGGCGCCTCATACAATCTCTGCCTCAAAGTCTCAAAAGTTGGCTGCTACTCAGGCCGCCAATGAAAGGTGACATGCTTCTATTGGATTGGTTTTCTAAGCCCATAACTATAATTGGTATAAACTTGAATTGATAGTAGCACAGTCGTTTTGGGTTTCCCTTAAACATGATAATTGAATAGGATGGCTTTTAGAAAGAGAGAATGATTTGTTAAAATATTATGTGATTAATAAAATAATTGGAAATCAAAATAAATAGTTTGTTAATATATTTTGAGAATAATATATTAATTGGATATATTATTATTTAATTAATAAGTAATCATAACTAAATTGGAATTAATTGGATTAATTAAAAGTGCAGGGTCTGTTTGGTTGAGGAAAGGAGCCCATGGACCTCATTGTATGTGGTGGGCAAAAATCTCTTGGGCAAGCCCAATGAATTTCGTCTAAGCCCTTACATAAGGAAGAGAATGGGCTGCTTGGTCACCACACCAAGGGATTAGGGTTTCCTCTTTAAACCCTAGCAATAATATTGAATTGATATAATCAGAATAAACGATTTGTTAATATATTATGAGAATAATATATTAATTAGAAATAGTAATATTTAATTAATAATTAATCAAAAATTAATTGGTATAAATTTTGGGATTAATTGGATTAATTAAAACTGCATGGTCTGTTTGGTTATTTATTAAAAGTCGAGGAAAGAAGCTCATGGACCTCATGCAACACTCGATTCCAGGTAAGAAAGTATTTCCAAATTTTTTTGTGTTTCTCTTTGAACACGATATGGTGAAGCCTCACCATGACGTGTTGGTAGGCCTTTGGGCCGCGAACATCAGTGGACCAACACAGCGTGTTTGTGTCCTAACATGGTGTGTTGGCGGCTGGTGGAGAAACCCTAATTTTTAGGGTGTTGCACCCTACATAAAGGTCATAAGTCCTTATGGCAGGCCTCCTTACCAGCCTCCAATCCCACTAAAATCCAAATTCGTCCCTTAAGTAGAAACGCTCCGATTCTCAGGTACGGATTTAAATAAAATGTTCTTTGGTTTAAGTCATACTCGACGAGTTGGTTGCCCTACTCGTCGAGTAGCAGCAGGGTGAGATCGCGTGTTAAGTGACCTACTCGCCGAGTCCAAGGAGGGACTCGACGAGTAAGAGCTGGCAAAAGAAACCCTAAATCTCGAGGTTTTGCACCCTATTTACGGAAGCCTCAGCCTCCTTTGGCCTCCTTACAGTCTTTGAGAGCTCAGTGAAACCCTAATTCGTGTGGTACTCCTTGTGGTGTGTGTTAGACCTTGGAAAGAAGATTTGCTTGGAGGGAAGAGCTTGAAGAGAAAAGGAGTTGAGGCAAGGAAGGTGTGGGAAGCAGATCTTACCTCATCTAGCATCTTTTATAGGTATCAAGTTGCAATCTTTACTCCCGTTTTCTTCTAGATCTCTTTGTGGTTGAGTTCTAGGGTTTTATGAATTTTTGGGAGTCACATTAGTGAGCTATGGGCTAGATCTGAAGTTGTAACTTCATATCTGGACCCTTCTCAAGTTCTAGAATCATAAAGTTCCTGTTTTGGTCATAGTTGAGGCCCTCCTTGTGCATGAAACCCCATTAAGAGCTTAGATTTGGCATTAAGAGCCTAGTTAGTCATGCATGCACGTAAAGTTTGCAACTTTACGTGAAAAGCATGTCTTAGAAGCTTGGATCTGAAATTTGGAGCCATTTCATGGCTTAAATAAGTCTGTATGGCTTAAGGACTGAAGGAACTCGGTGAGTCGCAAGGTTGACTCGGCGAGTCATATGAAGATGGCCGATGAACTCGACGAGTTGATGAACAACTCGGCGAGTCCGATGAAGATTTCCTTAGACTCGACGAGTTGTATGAACAACTCGGCGAGTCAGATGAGTTTTCCTCGAGTTATGAATGCGTGTGTAGCCGACGTGTTGCAAGAAGGAAACTCGACAGATGGCCTTATGGTTTCGATCGAAAATCGTAGGAACTCGACGAATCACTTGATGACTCGGCGAGTGGGAAAGAACTTCAAAGAACTCGGCGAGTAGCCGAGGGTACTCGACGAGTTAAGGTCAACAGGGACTGTTGACCTTGACTGAGGACTTTGATTTTGACTAGTGACCTGGGTTTGACTGGTTGGTTTATGGAGTACTTATGTGGTTGAGAATTTATGAGTATGCTCGTACTATGGTAATAGGTGGAGGAGTCTTTGGCGAGTGATCCGAGAGTTGGGATTTATCTACCGAGTCGACATCTGCGAGGTGAGTTATCCTCACGATATCAAAGGGTCTAAGGCACCAAGGCCGGCCCTTTATGGTTTGCATCCTGGTTTAGGATGGTTGTTATGTTATTGATATGCTAGATACATCGTGGTTTAGGATGGTTGCTATGTTACTGATGTGCTAAATTTCATCATGGTTTAGGATGGTTGCTACGTTATTGATATGCTAGATACATCCTGGTTTAGGATGGTTGCTATGTTACTATTATGCTAGATACATCCTGGTTTAGGATGGTTGCTATGTTACTGATATGCTAGATTTCATCCTGGTTTAGGATGGTTGCTATGTTAGATTTCGGTTAGATCGGTATCCTGATTATAGGATGTTGTTATGCTATTTGATCTGTTAGATCGGTTTGACTATTACAAATGCTAGCGTATGTTATTTATGTGCACATGTTTGTTGATTAGGGGTTGGGTTGAGGTGGTCCTGCTTTGTGTTGAAGGCCAACATACCCTATGAGCAGTCCGAGGAGACTGTAGGCCCACGAGGCGGTCCAGTCATGCCGAAGGCTTGGTATAGATTCAGTTAGACCGTAGGCCCTTGAAGGGCGGTCCAGTCGGGCTGATGGCCCAGTATGCATATTGATTGATTGATTATTACTGTTATGATATTATCAGTGTGGTGTTGGTATTTTGGGAGTAGTTCACTAAGCCCTTGGGCTTACGGTTTCAGTTATTGTTTCAGGTACGTCAGGAGGCCGAGGCAAGGCGAATGCGTGACCGTACCGCTCCTCATCCTTATAATCTGTTTTTGGGACACTCTGATGAATAATGATTTGAAAACAATTTGTAAACATACTTTATTTGGGTTTAAGTTGTGATTGGAAAAGTTTAAATTTGGTGTAAAATTTATGGATGATACAAATTAGTATCAGAGCCTTGGTTTGAGTGAATTGGAGGAGCACTCGTGTGAATCTAGTCTCAAATCAAGGAGATTTTCGGAAAGTAAAATTTTAAAATGGGTTTAAAAATAAAGGATGGAGGATGAAAAGGGTACGATCAGTCGGAGCCTGTAAGTAAACCCCAAAATACCATACAATTATTTGATATTATGATATGTTAGAACAGCATGCTAGTGCTAGGCTAGGGATCTTCAAGAATCGCATGATAGACTTGCCTGATTATATGATGCCTACTAGCCTAGGGTTTCTCGTATATGGAATTGACATCATTACTGTAGTTGTTAGTGTATGCATCACGGTTGTGCGTAATCAAGATCTTATAGCCTGAGAATGGTAGATTCTGTCTTCGGATAGGATTAGATATTCAAAAGTCTAATGGGTACAGTGTTATGTGCGACTAGCATGCACAAGCGCTACAGGGGGGGTTGATGGAAGTTTCATGGATGTGTGGGTTGTGAGAGCAGTGAGGTCAGTTGCGAGGTAGGCAATGCTCCAATAGGAGCGAGGGTTAAGCGCATATTATGTTGACGATAGTATTAGGGTGTTGTGATGATACTTGAGACAAATATGGGTAGGTATGGAAGGTAGTATGGGCCTGTACTACTGAATGCACAGGACCCATACCCGTAGCAAGGAAGTCATGACCCCTAGGGTATGTAGGTTTTGGCCTCCCGATATTATGTTGCTTATCTGATGTCTTGAGTGTATCTTTCATTATGGTTGTGACGAGACGTTTTGCTACTGGGTCCGGCTCAGGATCAGGGTCAGGGTCGGGAGACGGGGGGCCAGAGGTGCCGGTAGCACCTGAGCCCGTGGTTCAGATAGGGACATAGGAGTTGGATGCCAGGATCCGGGAGATTCTGCAGGATGAGGTCGCTGCGGCCTTTCGAGCGCAGCTGCCAGAGATGTTTGGGTCGATTAAGACCGAGATGGTTTAGTATTTTGATGAGCGATATGCAGCTTTAGCTTAGACAGCGGCTGCTGCAGCCACATCGGCTGTAACTGCGGCAGGGGTTAGAAGAGGAGCTGGCAGGGCTTTCCAGTACCAGGACTTTGATAACACAAAGCCCCCGACGTTTGATGGTACACAGGATGCGATTAGGGCTATGAGGTGGTTGTTTGTCGTTGAGGGTTGTTTCTTCATGTGCTTGTGCCCGGCTGACCAGAAGGTCAGGTGTGCCCTGAACCTGTTAAAAGCTCGGGGAAAAGGACTGGTGTAGACTGACGACAGGGTCGTATACTGATGATCAGCGAGCTGCTGTTACTTGGGAGCAGTTCCAGGATATGTTTTGCACCCGCTACGTTCCACGTGTTGAGCGGGAGTAGCTTGCTCAGGAGTTCTTGAATTTGAGGTAGGATGGGGAGTCTGTGATGGAGATTACCTATAGGTTCACAAAGAGGGCGATGTTTTGCCCGAAGTTTGCTTCAGAGCAGTCTCAGATGACTCGTTATCTGAGTATGCTCAAGACCAATATTCGGCAGTTCATGTCTACACAGCGTTGTGATAACCTCTTGGATCTCCAGGAAGCCGCGAGGTGGCGTGAGTTGGAGTTAGATCTGCATCTGAAGGAGCAGCGTCAAGCACCGACACAGTCTCAGCCGACACCTAGGCGGTATAAGACCGCTGATACTCGGGCTGGGAGTTAGCACAGCCGCACTTGTGGAAAGTGTGGCAGGGGTCATACAAGGGTATGTCGAGCAGGAGGTAGGTGCCATAAATGTGGCAAGGAGGGGAATTATGCCAGGGACTGTCGTCAGTCCGCCCCTCCAGCAGATATGAAGATTTGTAATCATTGTCATCAGGTTGGTCATGTGAAGACCAACTATCTGCAGCTCGCCGCCAAGCCGGCGCAAGGTTCCACACCAGATGCTATGAGGATTGGGGATGGGAGGCCAGTCAAGGTGGAGCCTCCAAAGGCTCAGGGGCGCGCTTTCCAGCTCACGGCCGAGGAGGCCAAGGTAGCACCGAATGTGGTTGCTGGTATGTTTCTATTTTTTTTTGTGTTTCAGTATTTTATCTGTGTATGCTTAATTGGTTGTACCTGTGTTTAGGTACGTTTTTAGTAAACTCTTTGCCTGCTTTGGTTTTATTTGAATCGAGGGCGAGTCAGTCGTTTGTATCTCAAACTTTCAGTAGAGGGTTTAGTGTGTCGGTAGATGAGCTTGAGTGTCCGTTGCAGGTTTCGATTGCCAACAAGCACGGGGTATCTGCTTCTTCGATCTGTCAGGGATGTGAGTTGGAGATATTCGGGGTGTCCTTCTCGATAGATTTGATTCCTATTCTCATGGGGGAAGTGTGAGTGATCGTAGGGATGGATTGGCTAAGTCGATTTGGCGCCCTAATCGACCGTGTAGGACAACGAGTGGTGGTTCTAACCCCAAGTGGGGGAGAACTGGTGGTATATGGCGAGGGCACCAGGATGGGATCAAGGTTTTGTTCGGCGGCCAGGTCTCGACAGTATATTCAGCATGGGTGTGCCAGTTATTTAGCGTACGTGATGGATACACGGGTTTGGGATCAGCCCTTGGTTTCGGAGGTCTCAGTAGTTAGAGAGTTTGCTGATGTGTTTCCGGAGGAGTTACCCAGAGTGCCTCCGAAGATGCAGGTTGAGTTCCGGATTGACCTAGTGCCAGGTGCGGCCCCTATCGCTAGGGCACCATACCGTCTGGCACCGCCTGAGATGCAGGAGCTGCTGGGTAACCAGTTTATTCGTCCGAGTAGTTCACCCTGGGGAGCATCGATCCTTTTCTTCACGAAGAAGGACGGTATGCACAGGATGTGCATTGACTATAAGGAGTTAAATAAGTTAACAGTGAAGAACCGTTATCCACTCCCGAGGATAGATAATCTATTCGATCAGCTGCAGGGTGCATCTTGGTTTTCCAAGATCGATTTGAGATCTGGATATCACCAGGTCAGGGTGAGGGAGGAAGACATGGAGAAGACTGCGTTTCGGACTCGTTATGGTCATTACGAGTTCGTGGTGATGCCGTTTGGGCTCACCAACGCTCCGGTAGTGTTTATGGATTTGATGAATCGAGTCTGCAGACTGATGCTCGATCGCTCGGTCATTGTGTTTATAGACAATATCTTGGTATATTCCAAGACCCGAGAGCAGCATGAGGAGCATCTCAGGGAGCTGCTGGAGGTTCTGCGGCGAGAGCGGCTGTATGCCAAGTTCTCGAAGTGCGAGTTTTGGTTACGAGAGGTCCATTTCCTTGGACATCTCGTTAATCAGGAGGAGATTTTAGTTGATCCGGCCAAGGTAGAGGCAGTTATGTAATGGGAGATTCCGAAATCTCCCTCAGACATTAGGAGTTTCTTGGGTTTAGCAGGGTACTACCAGAGATTCATTCATGATTTCTCCAAGATTTTCGTACCCCTCACTCATCTTACGAGGAAGGGGGTGGATTTACAGTGGGGCCCTGAGCAGCAGAGGGCATTTGAGACCCTCCGACAGTGTTTATGTGAGGCGCCGGTGTTGACACTCCCCGAGGGAGTCGAGGATTTTGTAGTATATTGTGATGCATCCATCTCGGGTTTGGGGGCAATCCTCATGCAGAGGGGACGGGTGATATCTTATGCATCGCGGCAACTGAAACCGCATGAGACGAGATACCCTACGCATGATCTTGAGTTAGGAGCGGTGATTTTCGCTCTCAAGATTTGTAGGCATTATCTGTACGGTGTCCGTTGCACTATATATACAGATCACAAGAGTTTAAGACACGACATGGATCAGCCGAACCTGAACATGAGGCAGCATAGGTGGCTGGATGTGGTTAAGGACTACGATTGTGAGATCCTTTACCATCTTGGTAAAGCGAATGTGGTTGCGGATGCTTTGAGCCGCAAGTCAGCTGGGTCTGTTACCCCAGCAAGGTGTGTGAGGATAGCGGTGGATTCCGCGCTTGTGAGCTTGATTAGGGATGCTCAGGTTGAGGGTATGAGACTGGAGAACTAGAAGTTGGAGAGGATTAAGGGCGAGAGCGCCCGGTTTGTTCAGGATAGCCGCGGGTTGTTGACCCGGTACGGTCGGGTTTGGGTTCCGATGTCTGGAGGAGTTTGGCAGACAGTGATGGAGGAGGCTCATAAGTCTCACTTTTCTATTCATCCGGGGGCCACCAAGATGTATCGTGATTTGAGTTTGAGTTATTGGTGGCCCGGAATGAAACGAGAAATCGCTGGGTATGTTGAGAGGTGCCTGACCTGTAGAATGGTCAAGGCCGAGCATCAGAGGCCGCATGGTAAGCTGCAGCCTCTGGAAAGTCCCATGTGGAAATGGGAGCAGATCACGATGGATTTTATTATGAAGTTGCCTAGAATGGCGAAGGGGTTTGATGCCATATGGGTCATCGTGGATCGGCTAACCAAGAGTGCCCATTTCTTGGCCATACGGGAAGGTTCATCGGCTGAGAAATTGGGCGACATGTATGTCAGTGAAATTGTCTCTCGCCATGGGGTTCCAGTTTCTATCGTTTCCGATCGGAATGTCAAGTTTACTTCCCGTTTTTGGTAGAAGTTCCATGAGGAACTAGGTACGCGACTGCACTTTAGTACAACATTCCATTCGTAGACCGATGGGCAGAGTGAGCGGACCATCCTGACCCTCGAGGATATGTTGAGGGCTTGCGTCATTGACTTTGGTGGGAGTTGGGATTCCCACCTACCGCTTGCAGAGTTCGTTTACAACAACAACTATCATTCCAGTATTGGCGCCCTGCCTTTCGAGCTGTTGTATGGGCGGAAGTGTAGAACCCCATTTTGCTGGGGTGAGATTTTGCACGGTGTGATAGGGTGGATAGAGATAGTTCTGCAAACTACCGAAAAGATACAATAGATTAGAAAACGTTTGCAGACCGCTCAGAAGCGGCAGAAGAGTTATGTCGACAGACGCCGATCTGAGTTGGAATTTCAGGTGGGTTACATGGTACTCCTGAAGGTCTCACCTTGGAAGGGTGTGATTCGCTTCAGGAAGAGGGGAAAATTGAGTCCCCGTTATATTGGGCCATTCAGGATCATTGCCAGGGTTGGCAAGGTGGCTTATAGGCTCGAGCTCCCAGAGGAGCTGAGCCAGATCCACAGCACGTTCCGTGTTTCGCAGTTGTGGAAGTGCATTATGGATCATGAGGTAGTAGTATCATTGGACGATATTCATGTCGATGAGCGCCTGAATTACACTGAAAGGCCGGTGGCCATTTTGGAAAGGAAGAAGAAGATTCTTCGGAACAAGGAAATACCTTTGGTGAAGGTGCAGTGGGAACACCGGAGGGGATCCGAGTGGACATGGGAGCCGGAGGCAGATATGCGCGAGCATTACCCGACATTGTTTATCTCAAAGGAATTCGAGGGCGAAATTTAGTTCAAGTGGAGGAGAATTGTAATGTCCCGATTCTCAGGTATGGATTTAAATAAAAGGTTCTTTAGTTTAAGTCCTACTCGACGAGATGGTTGCCCTACTCGTTGAGTAGCAGCGGGGTGAGATCGCGTGTTAAGTGACCTACTCGCCGAGTCCAGGGAGGAACTCGACGAGTAAGAGCTGGCAGAAGAAACCCTAAATCTCAGGGTTTTTCACCCTATTTAAGGAAGCCTCAGCCTCCTTTGGCCTCCTTACAGTCCTTGAGAGCTCAGTGAAACCCTAATTTGTGTAATACTTCTTGTGGTGTGTGTTAGACCTTGGAAAGAAGATTTTCTTGGAGGGAAGAGCTTGAAGAGCAAAGGAGTTGAGGCAAGGAAGGTGTGGGAAGCAGATCTTAGCTTATCTAGCATCTTTTGGAGGTATCAAGTTGCAATCTTTACTCCCCTTTTCTTCTATATCTCTTTGTGGTTGAGTTCTAGGGTTTTATGAATTTTTGGGAGTCACATTAGTGAGCTATGGGCTACATCTGAAGTTGTAACTTCAGATCTGGGCCCTTCTCAAGTTCTAGAATCATAAAGTTTCTGTTTTGGTCGTGGTTGAGGCCCTCCTTGTGCATGAAACCCCATTAAGAGCTTAGATTTGGCATTAAGAGCCTTGTTAGTCATGCATGCACGTAAAGTTTGCAACTTTACGTGAAAAGCATGTCCTAGAAGCTTGAATTTGATATTTGGAGCCATTTCATGGCTTAAATTAGTCTGTATGGCTTAAGGACTGAAGGAACTCGACGAGTCGCAAGGTTGACTCGGCGAGTCATATGAAGATGGCCAATGAACTTGACGAGTTGATGAACAACTCGGCAAGTCCGATGAAGATTGCCTTAGACTCGACGAGTTGTATGAACAACTCGGCGATTCGGATAAGTTTTCCCCAAGTTATGAATGCATGTGTAGCCGACGTGTTGTAAGAAGGAAACTCGACGGATGGCCTTATGGTTTCGATCGAAAATCGTAGGAACTCGACGAATCACCTGATGACTAGGCGAGTGGGAAAGAACTTCAAAGAACTCGGCGAATAGCCGAGGGTACTCGACGAGTTAAGGTCAACTGGGACTGTTGACCTTGACTGAGGACTTTGACTTTGACTAGTGACCTGGGTTTGACTGGTTGGTTTATGGAGTACTTGTGTGGTTGAGAATTTATGAGTATGCTCGTACTATGGTAATAGGTGGAGGAGTCTTTGGCGAGTGATCCGAGAGGTGGGATTTATCTACCGAGTCGACATCTGCGAGGTGAGTTATCCTAACAATATCAAAGGGTCTAAGGCACCAAGGCCGACCCTTTATAGTTTGCATCTTGGTTTAGGATGGTTGCTATGTTATTGATATGCTAGATACATCCTGGTTTAGGATGGTTGCTATGTTACTGATGTGCTAGATTTCATCCTGGTTTAGGATGGTTGCTATGTTATTAATATGCTAGATACATGCTTGTTTAGGATGGTTGCTATGTTATTGATATGCTAGATACATCCTGGTTGAGGATGGTTACTATGTTACTGATATGCTAGATTTCATCCTGGTTTAGGATGGTTGCTATGTTAGATTTCGGTTAGATTGGTATCTTGATTATAGGGTGTTGTTATGCTATTTGATCTGTTAAATCGGTCTAACTATTACAAATGTTACTGTATGTTATTTATGTGCACATGTTTGTTGATTGGGGTTTGGGTTGAGGCGGTCCTGCTTTGTGCTGAAGGCCAACATACCCTATGAGCGGTCTGGGGAGACTGTAGGCGCATGAGGAGGTCCAATGATGCCGAAGGCTCGGTATAGATTCAGTTAGACCGTAGGCCCTTGTAGGGCGGTCCAGTCGGGCCGATGACACAATATGCATATTGATTGATTGATTATTACTATTATGATACTATCAGTGTGGTGTTGGTATTTTCAGGGTAGCCCACTAAGGCCTTGGGCTTACAGTTTCAGTTATTGTTTCAAGTACTTCAGGAGGCCGTGGCAAGGCAAAGGCGTAACCGTACCACTCCTCATCTGTGACATCCCCAAAATCACGGCCAGACAAGACCAATTTTCATTTATGCTTTTAAATAATTTCAGATTAAATCCTTTTGATTTGAAAGAGTTGCGGAATTTGTTCCCAAAACAAAACATGATAAAATAATATTTATCAAAGCATTTCATCAAGAGATGCATTTTCATTATATAACCAAAACTCGGGATGTCATGTTCCGATACAGACCACAAAGCATAAACGATAAACATTACAAGTCATTCAACAAATATTTACATAAACAGACTTGCAAACAAAACAACAAGATGATCCATCCATCTTACGCCCTTGCGCCACTTCCTGTAATACAAATAAAACTGAGTGGGTCAGGCTTGGGAGCCTGGTGAGCATATAGGGTTTTCAACCCACAATAAATAAGTTATATTTAATTTCACCAACCAATCACTATCCCGATTACCCATTCCCGTTATCCTCACTTTACGTCCCTAAAACAACATCTATCTCAAGGGACCTAATCTAGGATTTTCATCGGGACGGACATCACTGCTAAGGGGTTTCCTCAACAATAGATATCCTAAAGGCAACCATGAGGGGGATAGAGTACACCGGTGAACACATCGTTCACAACACCTACAGGTTATGAACCTGCTAGCGTTCCACTGGACTGTCTAGAAAGAGTCCGTGGTCGTTATCCATACTCCGCTGAATAACTAGATCAACAACAACAACAACATCGAGGCCTCTCATCTGTTTATTACACACCAACTATCTACCCATGTTCTACCCAATATATTAGTAGATAAAAATATATATTTTCATACATAGTTTAAAACATGTATATCATTTTCATTCAATATATATTCCACATAACAGATGAGGCATACCACATAACACGTATTCCATAGAAAACAATTCAGATCTATGAGATAGAACAAAGTGAATATCCATTCACGCATATAACCACAAAATATACACATAACAAGTATATCGTATAAAATACTTCATAGTTACTCGTTAGAAGAAAGTAACTACACCCTCACACATATAAACCACAATTTACTTAATACACTCAAACCGTACTTGTATTATTATCGTGTTTATGAAAGGTAGTATACACTCACTTGATCAGAAGATGATCGGACAGCACTACGACTTGCAGAAGTAGTAATCCACAGCAGATCTGGAAGATCTCCACAAAAATTGAACTTCTCGCGGGCAGAGCTTCGGTTCGGGAACCGCACTTCTCAGGATCTTCGGGATCTCGGGACTTGCCTCGGGGCTTGAGAATAATACCAGGGCTTCGGGGTATTTTTGGCACGCAAAACGATGCAAAACGGGAGAGAGAAGAGAGGAAATTAGCAAAATAGCCGGCTGCCCTCGCATCCTATTTATAGGAGGCTGGAGCCTCAGAGTACGCGGGGCGTACTGGCCTCCAAAGTCGTCACTGCATGCGTCATCCGAAGTGTCGACACTCTTCGGAGTACGCAGGGCGTACTCGCGTACGCGGGGCGTACGTCGGATCGGACTGCTGACTCCCCCTTCGGATAATGCCGGATTTTTCAATTAAAAATAAATACAAATTATTTATCAAACTTCAGAAATTCATATCTTCTTCATACGAACTCTGTTTTCGACGTTCTTTATATCCACGCGTAGGTGAGACTACGCTCTACAACTTTCGTTTAGACTCTGTCGGCTAATTTTGACTTTATTTTTATTATTTATTTTTAATAGGCCGCGACAGAAAAACTTCGTTATAAATTCATAACTTCTTCGTTTGACGTCCGTTCTCGCCTAACTTTTTATCGCTTCGATACCAACAACGAGACCTTTGATCCTCGTTTAGATTACTTCAGCTAAAAATCGCTCGATCTCAAATCGAGTATTTCAGGCTGCATACCGCTAAGTCGAAACTTCGATAAATCATAACTTCCTCATACGAAGTCAGATTTGGGCGTTCTATATATATTCGGAAACCTCGTTTCGACTACTACAACATTAACCAAAGATATTAAGTTTATTTTACACTTAAATTTTGACGCTTATTTTTATTCTTAATTAATCAAACCACATAATTAAGCAATTAAGCATAAAACACATAATACTCAAATAATACATTCTTATTATTTCAAAACGGGTTACAAAGGTTAACCTAGACTATTACATTGCTAAAAATGGCTAGCCCGGAAACAGAGGCGTTACAATTCTCTCCACCTTAAAATGATTCCGTCCCCGGAATCACACATCAACAAACAAATGCGGATAGCGAGCCATCATGTCACTCTCCGTCTCCCAGGTGAGATTCGGCCCATTCGTGTGTTTCCATCGGACAAGCACTAACCCAACCATCTTGCGTCGCAATTTCTTAGTCTTTCGGTCAACAATTGCCTCGGGTTCTTCAATCAACCTTTTGTTCTCATCGATTCTCAACTCCGAAAGTGGAATCATGTCGGGAAATTCTCCCATGAACTTCCTGAAATAACACACATGAAAAGTGTTATGAATTCCATTCAGTTCTTTTGGTAGTTCGAGCTTGTAAGCTTGGTTCCCAATCCTCTGAAGAACTTTAAACTGTCCAATAAACCTTGGACTCAACTTTCCCCTTTTACCAAATCTTATAAGTCCCTTCCACGGCGAGACTTTAAGCAAAACCGAATCTCCAACCTCAAAAGTTATCGGTCTTCGCTTTTTGTCAGCATAGCTCTTTTAACGATCTTGAGCTGCTAACATTCTTTCCCTAATTATTTTCATCTTTTCAGCAGTTTGATGAACCATATCCGGTCCCATAAACTACTTTTCCCCAGCCTCAAGCAATCAAGACGGCATACGACACTTCTGTCCATACAAAGCTTGGTAAGGTGCCATCTTAATGCTCGAGTGGAAACTATTATTATAGGAAAATTCTACCAAAGGTAAATGTTCATCCCAATTACCTAGGAATTCCAAGGTACATGCTCTCAGCATATCTTCAAGCCTTTGTATCGTTCTTTCACTCTGACCATCAGTCTGCGGATGGTAAGCTGTACTTAAACACAACTTGGTACCCAATTCCTCTTGTAGACTTTTCCAAAACCTCGAGGTGAAACGGTTATCACGATCCGACACAATCGTTAACGAAACACCGTGAAGCCTCACAATTTCCTTCACGTAAGAATTCGCAAGCTTTTCCATAGACCATTTCTCCTTCGCTGCTATGAAATGCGCACTCTTAGTGAATCGATCAACGACCACCCAAATCATGTCGTGACCATTCTTTGTTCTGGGCAGTTTAGTGACAAAATCCATAGCAATGTCTTCCCACTTACCCATAGGCACAGGCAAAGGTTCTAAACTCCCGTACGGTTTCTGATGTTGTGTCTTGACTCTCGCACAAGTCACACACTCGGCCACATACTTTGCAACATGAAGCTTCATCGTCGGCCACCAGTAGTAGGGTTTCAGGTCCCTATACATTTTAGTGCTACCCGGATGAATCGAGTACATGGTCTTGTGAGCTTCTTCCATCAGAAGATCTCTGACTCCTCCTGTCTTAGGTATCCAAATCCGATCTTGGAACACCTTCAGTCCATGACTGTTTACACCGAATACCAACGTTTTGCCCAAACGTTCCTCCTTTCTGTCATTCTTCTCAGAAGCTTCGCTCTGAGCTTTCTTTATACTTTCCACAATAGTCGAAACAACTTCAATCCTCAACGCTCTTGTCCTTTTCCTTTCAAGATTGTCTTTCCGACTGAGAGCATCAGCAACAACATTAGCTTTACCGGGGTGGTAAAGTATCTTGCAGTCGTAGTCTTTAAGAAATTCTAGCCAGCGTCGTTGTCTCATATTCAACTCCTTCTGATTAAAGAGATATTGGAGAGTCTTATGATCAGTGAAAAGTTTGCAGTTCGTGCCATAGAGGTAATGCCTCCATATTTTCAGAGTGAAAACTACCGCTGCCAACTCCAAATCATGAGTCGGGTTGTTCTTTTCATGCTCCTTCAGCTGTCGAGACGCATATGCTATCACCTTTTCTCTTTGGGTCAAAACACAACCTAATCCAACCCCAGACGCATCGCTATAAATAGCGAAGTCTTCAACTCCATCGGGTAGAGAAAGTATCGGTGCCTCGCATAGTTTCTTCTTTAGCTTCTCGAATGCTTCTTTATGCTTCTCACTCCAAGCATAAATAGCTCCTTTGTGGGTCAAAGCTGTTAATGGAGTAGCAATCGAAGAAAAGCCTTGGATAAACCTTCGGTAATATCCGGCTAATCCTAAAAAGCTTCGAATCTCCGTGGGACTTTTTGGTTGTTCCCACTTCATCACAGCTTCAATCTTTGCTGGATCAACCATTATCCCTTCTTGGTTGACCACGTGACCCAAGAATTGGACTTCACGAATCCAAAAATCACATTTGGAGAACTTAGCATACAACTTCTCCTTCTTCAAAACTTCCAACACTTCTTGCAAGTGTCTGCCATGCTCTTCTTGGTTTTTTGAGTAAATCAGAATGTCATCTATGAACACTATCACAGATTTATCAAGGAACGGATTACAAACCCTGTTCATTAAATCCATGAATGTTGTTGGGGCATTGGTTAGTCCAAACGACATAACCAAAAACTCGTAGTGTCCATATCGTGTTCTGAATGCAGTCTTCTCAATATCCTGCTCCCTTACTTTCAACTGATAATATCCTGACCTTAGATCGATCTTCGAGAAATAGCTCGAACCTTGAAATTGATCAAACAGGTCATCAATCCTTGGCAACAGATATCTATTCTTTATTGTTGCCTTGTTCAACTCTCTATAATCAATGCACATTCTCATACTTCCATCTTTCTTCTTTACAAATAACACCGGAGCTCCCCAGGGTGATGAACTAGGTCTAATGAAACCCTTGTCCAATAACTCCTGAAGTTGCATCATTAGCTCCTTCATCTCCGTCGGTGCTAATCGATAAGGTGCTTTTGCAATTGGAGTTGTTCCTGGCACAAGTCAATACGGAATTCCACTTGTCGATCAGGCGGTAATCCAGGAAGATCTTCGGGAAATACTTTCGGATAATCACAGACCACTAGAATATTCTGCATCACCTTCTTTTCCTTCTTAGCATCGATCACGAATGCTAAGTATGATGTACACCCTTTGGTCAAACATTTTCTGGCTTTCATCAATGAAATGATTCCAGAATTCACTCTGCGTTTATCCCCATACACCATAAACGAATCTTTTCCAGGCGGGTTTATTTTGACTATTTTCTTGTTGCACAAAATCTCGGCATCGTTGGCGCTAAGCCAATCCATTCCCAATACGATGTCGAAACCATTAAGTTCGATAGGCAATAATTCCTTGTGGAACTTATTCCCATTCAGATCAATTAAGATGTTTTTCATACGATGGCTAATAGGTACAAACTTGCCACTAGCAACTTCGACTAATAAGGCATTATCTAGTCTATCAACAGGCAAAGCTAGCTTTCTACCAAATTCATGCGATATAAAGGAGTAGTTGGCTTAAGAATCAAATAAAATTTGGGCAGGCAATTTGTTAACGAGAAAGGTACCTAAAGCGACATTAGCTTCATCTTTAGCAGCTTCCAGTGTCATCTGGAATGCTCTCGCCTTTGGCTTTGGCAGAATGTTGGGTCTAGCTGCCTCCTTCTTCTTCGGGCAGTCCCTCGACATATGTCCCTCCTCACCACAACCATAACAAACTTTCTTAGAGAGGGTACATTCATTGGCATAGTGCCCTGGCTTTCCACACTTGTAACATGTGTTCGCCACCTCACATTTTCCATGATGCTTCTTCTTACATTTGTCGCACCATTTCGCTTCACCTCCACTTCCCCTCGAACCAGACTTCGAGAATTTGTTTTTCTTGTTGGACCCTGAAGTTCCATCGAACTTCCTCTTTTCACCAACATCTATCCTTTCCAGACCCTTTTCCTTCTGCTGGGCCTCTACATTCTTAGCTGCACGAACAACTGTTTTCAGAGTAGTTGCCATCTTGACTGTCGGACCAAAGTCGGCAGGCAGTCCATTAGCAAACCTCTCAATCTTGGATAGTTCCGTTGGCACTAGGTACGGAAATAACTTCATTTTCTCAGTAAATGCAGTAGCATAATCATCTATGCTCATTTTCCCCTTCTTCAAGTTTTGGAACTCATTGTTCAGATCAATTAGATCGATCTTTGAACAATACTGCACCCTTAGCTGTTCCAAGAACTCCTCCCATGACATTTTTAGGGCTTCTCCTCGTGGCATAGTGTCTGCCAACAACTTCCACCAACTCAAGACTCCAGTCTTCAGTTGTCTAACCGCAAAGACGGTCTTCTGTTTGTTGCTATAGTCGCAACTTTCAAATACCATCTCCATTTCGGAGATCCAATCCATTATCTCAACAGGCTTCGGGCTTCCAGAAAGACTTGGCGGCTTGGCGCCCAAGAAGTTCTTGTACATTCGCCCATCCTTGTTGTTTCTCCATTCCGGATCGTTCCTTCGTTCCCCTTGAGTCCCAACTTGACTCATCATGCGACTATTGTTCCCTTCCTCCGATTGCTCGGGAATCAATTCGGGTTCCTCAATAGGTATGATAGGTTCATCCCTATTATCCAACATCCGTCACATCTCATCCCTTTGTTCGGCTAACATAGCCCGAATCATGGCTTGCACCGCAGCCATTGTTATTGGTTCTGGTGCTGCTGCTACAACAGGTATTTGCTCAATCACTAGCGGTTGATTCCTGTTTTCATCCGCGTTTCCAACGCCACTCCTTGTTCTCACCATTTTTGATCTACACACCAAATAAGGTGAAATTAGATCCTCAATCATGGTAGATATTCAAATCATCCTTATTACTCCGAAACGTTTACATGCTAGTTCTAATAACGTAGGCATATGCTTAGAATCCTACGCACATAAGGTTTCCAGATCCGGTCGACAACAGACCTTAGATCCGAACAAATAATATCATATATGGCAACATATAACATTTAGCACCTAAAGCATTTTAGGCAACTTTCCTAAAATAAACTAGTGCTCGTGTCTAAAATCCAACAGACACACATCTCAAAATTCCACTTAGCATTCTAAGTTTAAGTCTAGAAATCCTACAAATTCCTAGTTCGCTTAAACTAATGCTCTGATACCAACTGTGACATCCCCAAAATCACGGCCAGAAAAGACCGATTTTCATTTATGCTTTTAAATAATTTCAGATTAAATCCTTTTGATTTGAAAGAGTTGCGGAATTTGTTCCCAAAACAAAACATGATAAAATAATATTTATCATAGCATTTCATCAAGAGATGCATTTTCATTATATAGCCAAAACTCGGGATGTCATGTTCCGATACAGACCATAAAGCATAAACGATAAACATTACAAGTCATTCAACAAATATTTACATAAATAGACTTGCAAACAAAACAACAAGATGATCCATCCATCTTACGCCCTTGCGCCACTTCCTGTAATACAAATAAAACTGAGTGGGTCAGGCTTGGGAGCCTGGTGAGCATATAGGGTTTTCAACCCACAATAAATAAGTTATATTTAATTTCACCAACCAATCACTATCCCGATTACCCATTCCCGTTATCCTCACTTTACGTCCCTAAAACAACATCTATCTCAAGGGACCTAATCTAGGATTTTCATCGGGACGGACATCACTGCTAAAGGGTTTCCTCAACAATAGATATCCTAAAGGCAACCATGAGGGGGATAGAGTACACCGGTGAACACATCGTTCACAACACCTACAGGTTATGAACCTGCTAGCGTTCCACTGGACTGTCTAGAAAGAGTCTGTGGTCGTTATCCATACTCCGCTGAATAACTAGATCAACAACAACAACAACATCGAGGCCTCTCATCTGTTTATTACACACCAACTATCTACCCATGTTCTACCCAATATATTAGTAGATAAAAATATATATTTTCATACATAGTTTAAAACATGTATATCATTTTCATTCAATATATATTCCACATAACAGATGAGGCATACCACATAACACGTATTCCATAGAAAACAATTCAGATCTATGAGATAAAACAAAGTGAATATCCATTCACGCATATAACCACAAAATATACACATAACAAGTATATCGTATAAAATACTTCATAGTTACTCGTTAGAAGAAAGTAACTACACCCTCACACATATAAACCACAATTTACTTAATACACTCAAACCGTACTTGTATTATTATCGTGTTTATGAAAGGTAGTATACACTCACTTGATCAGAAGATGATCGGACAGCACTACGACTTGCAGAAGTAGTAATCCACAGCAGATCTGGAAGATCTCCACAAAAATCGAACTTCTCGCGGGCAGAGCTTCGGCTCGGGAACCTCACTTCTCGGGATCTCGGGACTTGCCTCGGGGCTCGAGAATAATACCGGGGCTTTGGGGTATTTTTGGCACGCAAAACGATGCAAAACGGGAGAGAGAAGAGAGGAAATTAGCAAAATAGCCGGCTGCCCTCGCATCCTATTTATAGGAGGCTGGAGCCTCGGAGTATGCGGGGCGTACTGGCCTCCGAAGTCGTCACTGCATGCGTCATCCGAAGTGTCGACACTCTTCGGAGTACGCGGGGCGTACGTCGGATCGGACTGCTGACTCCCCCTTCGGATAATGCCGGATTTTTCAATTAAAAATAAATACAAATTATTTACCAAACTTCGGAAATTCATATCTTCTTCATACGAACTCCGTTTTCGACGTTCTTTATATCCACGCGTAGCTGAGACTATGCTCTACAACTTTCGTTTAGACTCCGTCGGCTAATTTTGACTTTGTTTTTATTATTTATTTTTAATAGGCCGCGACAGAAAAACTTCGTTATAAATTCATAACTTCTTCGTTTGACGTCCGTTCTCGCCTAACTTTTTATCGCTTCGATACCAACAACGAGACTTTCGATCCTCGTTTAGATTGCTTCAGCTAAAAACCGCTCGATCTCAAATCGAGTATTTTGAGGCTGCATACCGCTAAGTCGAAACTTCGATAAATCATAACTTCCTCATACGAAGTCAGATTTGGGCGTTTTATATATATTCGGAAACCTCGTTTCAACTACTACAATATTAACCAAAGATATTAAGTTTATTTTACACTTAAATTTTGACGCTTATTTTTATTCTTAATTAATCAAACCACATAATTAAGCAATTAAGCACAAAACACATAATACCCAAATAATACATTCTTATTATTTCAAAACGGGTTACAAAGGTTAACCTAGACTATTACATTGCTAAAAATGGCAAGCCCGGAAACACAGGCGTTACATCATCCTTACGATCTACTTTTGGGACACTCTAATGAATAATGATTTGAAAACAATTTGTAAACAAACACTATTTGGGTTTAAGTTGTGATTGGAAAAGTTTAAATTTGGTGTAAAATTTATGGATGTTACATAAGCTTTCTTGGTGGTGTTCTTGATCCTTGAGTGGATTCTTGTGGTTATTTTGCTCATTTTGAAGGAAGCTTTGAAGATTGAAGGTGCTTAGCTTGGAAGGAAGGTCAAAGATCCAGAATCTCTCCACTTGTTGAAGTCTCTTTGAGGTATCAAGTTCATACCTTGACCTATATATGATTCGATCTCCTCATAGTTTGTTATGTTATGCTTTTGGTTCATTTTTGGGTTGTTTGAGGAGTTAAGTCATTTTTTGGGATTGTTTTGTTAGATCTGAGCTTCATATGGTCTCCTTTAGCAAAATGGTGCAAGCTTTATGAGATGATTGGTCAAAAGCATGCATTTAGTCCCCTATTAAGCCCCTCTTAAGCATAAGAGCTTCAGTTAGGCATGCATGAACGTAAAGTTGGCAGCTTTACGTGGTTTTCCTGCTGAAGGGAGTCAGATCTATGTTTTGGAGCTATGTCTTTAAAAATTAAGTTCTTATTGGTTAAGCCCTCACTCTATTGAGCCTAGGATTTGGGTTTTGGACCCAATTTGGTATTTCGTATGGGTAAAGTTGGAAACTTTACCCTTCTAAATCTCATTTTGGTCGAGATCTAAGCTTTAGAGCTCTTGGAGTCGAAGAATGCAACTTAATGTGTTAAGTTGTTTGAAATTAGGCAAACATGGCATGTTTGCAGGTCAACACGATGTGTTGGCTGGGGTTTTCCCCGACTGCTTGGATGACGACGATGTGTTATCAACGCAACACGGTGTGTTGGGTCGACATGGATTGTTGACCTTGACCTTGACTTTTGTGTTTGACCAAGTTTGACCAGAAGAGGGTATTGAAGCATTTTGGAATTAAATCTAAGGATTGGTTACTGGTCAGGTATCAGGTAGAGCTGATATTCAAAGTCGGGACCTATTCAACTATCCTTCAGATTCAGAGGTGAGTTTCCTCACTGGGTTTAGCAGGTCCAAGGAATCAATGATGACCCTTGTTGTTATGTTAGGAAATTAGGAGTCTTCGTGACCCCTGCATGCGTTATATGCTGCTATGTATATTGAGCGGGGCTTGATGTTGGGCAAGGCCCGATGATTGAATCGTATGTTGTTGTTATGACCATTGTACGTGTTAGTATGCTTATGTGATATGTATTGTATGTGTATAGTGGGCGGGGCCTGATGTCTGGCGGGGCTTAAGATTAACAAATTTGTATACCGAGTGGGGCGGGGCCCGAAGTAGGGCAGGGGCCCAGTATGTGATTTATTACGTATGGTATGGGGTAGTTTATGGAACTCTCTAAGATTTGTGCATACAATTTTCAGTTTATGTTTCAGGTACTTCCGGTTCCAAAGGGAAGAGCTTGGGTTGACTACATCGCACACACCATATGGATTCCACATTTGAGATTTCACTCTGATTTTCATGATGTTTGATACACTTATTTTATTCGGGATGTATGGATAATGTTGGAATACTGTTTTTTTCCTAAAATTAAAAAAGAAATTTTTGGATCATATTTTTGGGACGTTACACCTCATTTGATGAGGTGGATGAAAACCACTTGGGCAAGCCCTTCAATGAGGGGAATGGACTGCTTATTCCCCAAGCAAAGGGATTTAGGCTTTCCTCCTTACACCCTAGCTTTGGAACAAAGCTATCTCAACCATATAAAGGGTCATACCCTTTACAAATTCGGCACTCCTTCCCTTAAGAAAGATCTGACTGAAATTCCCCTCCTCTCTCCATAATCCTTAGTTTCTAGTCTTGGATGTGAACCATCAGAGGCGCAACCCTTGTGGTGCTAGCTGCCAAAAGATTTGAAGAAGGATTCAAGGTTGTTTGCAATAACAATCTTTAAGGTAAGCTTCTTGTTCTTGGGAATTCTTTTTTCATAGGAAAGTTTAATATGATGATAGCTCATATTATGTTGCCTATATGTGAAAGACATAGATCCTCAATAGGTTACATGTGCCCTAATCATTTAATTGTTAAATGTTTTTCCGCTTAGTGAATAGATTTTTGTAACCTACATTTTCCATCACGTATCAGGTCACAAAAAAAGTAGGAACAAAGTAGACTCAATTTCTAAGCCTTGAGAGTTTACGGATCCTAATTCTGACCCCCGATGATTTTTCTAGAATGTTTCTAAAACAGGGACAGAATCGTCATTCTAGTAATTTTCTTATTTTGTCTTTCAAATACATAGATATATGATATGTGACATTACCACCATTATAGTATTTCAAAGATCATATCTTATATATATATATATATATATATATATATATATATATATATATATATAAGTTATAAACAATATAACTTGGAATTTATACATGTACTTGTGTTTACTACTATGAGATTTACCATTTATTTAAGCGAGTATCATATACCTTTACACATACTTATCAAACATACTCGACTTTTATAAAATCTATTCATCGTAAAACATTTCTCCTAGTGACTTATCCTCATATAAGTTAGGGATTTTCACTCTTGATCCTTACACCCCGAGTGCTTATCCATGTACAAAATAAGTCGGGTTAGTCGTATACATTAGTGAACGGCTTTATAGTGAGATGCTCTTCATTACCTAACTCTAAAAACATAACATACCCACACTACTATAACCGTTAATCCTCGGAGCGAGATATGTATTTATAGATCTATATGGGGTTGACATCCCCACCTGCGGTTGCTAGCTACAATCTCGACCGATCAATCAAAGTAGGTGATCTATATCTACAGTCATTACTACAATGTCCAATGAAGTGTTGTAGGGGGATACTTCAGTCACATAGCTTGGTTATAGGAATCACTATAAACATTAATTGGATCTCTCTCTCTCTCTCTCTCTCTCTCTCTCTCTCCCTAGAAATCATGGTTCAGTTTCTCTATTTACAAAAAATTTTAAGTATGGTTTTACATATGGAAAAACACCTTTGGTTATCAAAGTTTTCTAAAGACTCTTTACAAACTCTTTTATAAGTATGGCTTTACTTACAAAGAGAATACTTTTTGAACGTTTTAAAAGTAACACTACTGCTGTAGCAGAAAACCTGTAACTCTCACCAACCTTGTGTTGACCCTCAAAACTACACGTGTTCTCAGGAAATCACTAAACAAGCATTTCAGACGACAAAATAGTTATGGATTTCAGGCGACCTAGTTTTCTAGTTTTTGTTATATTTTCATGTCAGTTTAAGGCAATTCATGTACTCTATTATTATCTGTAAGAACCTTGTATTGAAACTTCAAGGTGAAATACACCCATTGTTTTGTTATTGTTGTACTTGTGCTGTATATTCAATTGCACGTGATCCATAAACTAAGTCGCACAACCTGACATGTTCCGTCACCTAAGACAGGGTATGACAAACCTACTAACGAAACCTACTCCAGATCTCACATAAAGAACCGATAGCCCTATTCTATATCACATTAGTAGGCAGGGGCGAACACAGGTAGAGATGAGTGGGGGCAGATGCCCCCCATGGTGGGGAAATTTCTACACGTGATGAATTGAGATTGGATAAAAAAAAAGTAATTTTATTGATTAGGCCGCCATTGTTTCTGTCGGGTTATACAAATGGAAGCCTTCTATCCTTTTAGTATGGAAGCAGACACAATTACCCAAAATCATCATTTCAAAACAACAAATAATAGAGAAAACAACAAATATTGTCCTTATATTTGCTCATAATTGCAGCTTTAGTCCATTTCTTGTAAATTACCCAAAATTATCCCTAACTTTGATTTCTATTTGGATATTATCCCAACTCAATTAAAAAGACTTTTATATATTTTTCTAGAATTTGTAATTAGTAGTCAATGATTAATATGTCATCAACCATTTGACCCGACCCGAACATGTTTGGTATTTGAATATATTTTTGTGCCACCAACCTATATAATTCCTAGATCTGCCACTGTTAGTGGGTCTTATGACTACTTACACTTAGCATAAAGAACCCAATATTACCAAAACGGGTAAGGAACTTTGGTTTTTGTCAATATTTAAGTAACCATGCTTTTTTTTTCGTACACATTTGAACATTAAACTTGTTTGACGTGTTCATAATAAGGTAATAATATCGGTAATTATTAGTCATATTATCTTATTTTGAACATGTCAAATGTGTACAAAAAAATGGTTAACTAAATGTGATACAAAGACCAAAGTATGTTACCCTCCTAGGTCATTAACTCATTGTTTATAAGGTAATGGGTATAAACACCTCATATCTCAAATGATTAATCAGTGTAATTTGTTTTTCAAGTATTTAAATGTTGAAAACTTTTCGGAATAAGTATGGAAGCAAAACATTAAATGTTTATGTTCTTATAATTTTACCATTAATATATATATATATATATATATATATATATATATATATATATATATATATATATCAAGGTAGGTTCAAATGTTTCTCACATCTATTGTGTGCTAGAATTCACCAGTAGGAATTTAGTATTAATTATATGTATATTAAATGCTATCCATACTTATAAATCATTTTTATGGAAACTAATTAAATGCGTCATTAATGTTAACAATAATAACATTCTTTCTGTCACACCCCAAAACTGAGAACGGCGGAATACGTTCTGGGGTGGAGGACGTCATGTACTGTATCATAACAATTGCAGAATAGTAAAAACAAGCGACAACAACCATTGCATTTATATAGTAAATTTAATTACAAGCATGTTCTGTATAGCAAATAGACACCAAAAGTATAACAAAAATAAAAGATGGGTCTTGTATATGCTCCGTCTTCTCAAAAGCTGCACTAGTACCTGTCTATCTTTGACTTGAGGATACAAGTTATTTTGAAAACGAGTATCAGCATAAAGCTGGTGAGTTCATAAGAATTTAGTGTCGTTGTCTATGTAAAAGTGTTTACAAACATGTAATATAAAACTAGATTTTATGTTTATGAGTAGTAGAAATCCCTAGAAAATCCTATATTTTCCAGAAATATATATTTGTAAGTTAAATCCTTTTGAGTGTGCAAAAATATTGTTATTGAAACCTTCAATTATAAAAATGAAGTAATAAATCTCATTTAAATAACATAGATGAAGAAAAGTTATGCCTGCTGACTGTAGTAGTGTTGCAAACTTCAATTAGTAATAGATAATTATTTACTTCGGGATATTATCTTAGAGTTTAAGTCTTGGTGTGTTAATTTGGATATGGGTGTAACCCTTCATGTAACCAACTGTATGATAATAGAGAGCCCGATGAGCTTCCCGGTCATACGTAGTGTAGTGATGTAGTGCCACCCCTGGGCCTAGTCGGCTTGGACTGCAGTTAACAGTCAGGATGTAATAGCGTCTGTCATGTATAGATCTATACATGTAGTGTTGCTTTCCTTCCGGGAAGCCCTGGTCAGATGGTGTAGGCGCGGTAGAGTGCCTTATAGAGGGATAGTGTGTTATACTCTGGATTTGTGTATTCTCTTGTGTTATAGTATAGTAGACTTTTAGTATGGTACATAGAGTGTTCTCTTATACGTGCATTAACTTGTAATAATAGCAGTTATAGTGAGTATAGTAGTAGTAGAGGTAACAAGCAGTAGTCTTAACTATACCTATTATAGTTAACTAGAGTGTATGATTTCATGCCTTTGAATAACAAAGGTATTGAATAAGATGAAGACTTTTATATCTAACACAAATATATATGATATATAACTAAGAAATCAACGACAGTCGGACGGACAACAGATACCCTAAGACCACATCAAACAAGAACAGGAAATAAGGCGAGTTATCGGTCCTAAGTCCTTCAAGTCTTACTTAAATAAATATATTAGTGTAGATATATTTTAAAAGAAAAGTAGTTTAAACACAGTTTGAAAATAGCTTAACAACAATTTAATCTTAAAAACGCATTTGATAAATATTTAAAACAGTTTTATTGGTAAGTAGCTAAAAGTATAGAAAAATCCCTTTTTGATGGTAAGTTATGAATCACATATGATTTGATAATAAAACTTGTAGCATTATACTTGTATCCCCCCCTAAAACATGTAAAAACATTTAAAAAGGTTCATTAAGGGGTATGAACTCACCTGCAATGAGTAGATCGGGTGGAAGTGTCGGATGAGCGTTTGGTGTCAAGTAAAGACTTGTACACCCTTTATGACCCTAGTAACATATGAAGACATATGTTTACAAGTAATTAGTGATTTAAACTCTAATTAAACACATATAGACATCCTAATGAATAAGAACTTTATGGTTGAGTGCTAGAAAGGCTAAAGGGTTGCAAGGAACGAGTTTTAGGCCTCACTATGGAGTTTACTCCTCACAAACCCACCTTTGGTGAGTTTACGGCTAGGAGACCACCTTCCCCATGAGTTTACGGCCGTAAACTCATGGGAGGAATGTAATTGGGTGATTTCAAGACTCTTGTGGTTCTAGAAAAGATTCTAAGGCAATATACAAGGCTATAGGGGTCTTTAAGGTTCCAAAAGAGCACTCCCTTGGAGTTTACGGTCCTAGGACCACTCCTTGGAAGTTTACGGTCGTAAGCCCCATGGCTTAGGCCGTGAACTCTCGGACACCCTCCATTCTTCGATTTTTAGGTCCTTGGCTCATTCCTAATAATTTCTAGTGAAGGTATAAGGCTATTTAGGGGTTTAAAGGTTCATTTGGCATGGTTTAAGGGAGTTTACGGTCTAAGCATATGCTTGGGCCGTAAACTCTTGTTTACCCTTCAAATGATAAGATTTAGGTGTTCCAAGTCCGAAATTGTAAGTCCCTAAGTCATATTTAAGCCTAAATGTGGTTTGGAAAGGTTTTGAAGCTTGATTTGCATGAGGTTCTTGGCTTTCAAGCCCTCAAACTTGTTGATTCATGACTCAAACACTTCTAGGTTAAATCCAAAACTAGTTTCTAAGCCTAAAGGGGAGAATTTGGGCATTTTTGGCATCTTTTTAGGGGTTTTGGCCTAAGGATGCTCTTAGGCCGTAAACTCCTTATTTTCGGCCTTCTTGAATGATTTTTGAGTTATAATGACATGCAATGGGTTGTAGAACAAGTTAGGGTAATGGAACTTACGTTTTGGAGGCGGAAACTTGCGGTTTTTGGAGAAAAGCGACCTTGAGGAGAGAGAGTAGAGAGAGAAAGAGTGTCTAGTGTGGTAAAAAGATCCAAAGGAGTGTCCACTCTCCCTTATATAGGGCTTGAGTGTTGTACCCGGTATACAACTACCCAATACTTAGGTTAAACGAGGTTTAACGTTTTCCCCGGTTAAATGGTCGTAATTAAAAATAAACTTTTTCCAACTAAATGGAAGGGTAATTCACGTGTTTTTATTTATTTCATTACGACGATAATAACATAAAATGAAAATAAAATAAAACATTTATTGATTTTTCTACCCCAAATTAACGGAACGTTTATAAAATAGGATATTCTATTAACGGAAACGGGTTATAACGATGGAATAAATTTTGGGTTGTCACACTTTCAGAATGAATTCATATCTAGAAGAATGAGAGCGTATTCCAGCAGAATGAGAGTGTATTCTACCAGAATACACTCTCGTTCTTCATATTTCATGCAACTTTTGTAACACCCATAAAATTTAAACCAATTTTTAACTTTTCAAAACATTTAAAATCCAAAAGTTATTACAAATCTTTGTTTTCAAAATAGTCTTTATCAGAGTTTTCCCATAATCTAAAAAAATGTGAGGATTTGTACGATCATGCCTTTGCCTTGTCGCGATCCCCTGATGTACCTGAAACAATAAACTGAAACTATAAGCCCGAAAGCTTAGTGAGTTCCCCCAAAATACCTATACTCACAAAATACATATATAACCATAAACAACATACTATGGGTCCAATCAACCTTCGAGTTGGAATACCCCAGGCCCTCAACCTTCCGATTGGAATGCCAACATACTATGGGTCCAATCATCCTCGGGATGGAATACCCCAGGCCCACAACCAACAGGTTGGAATGCCCACATACTATGAGTCCAGTCATCCTCGGGATGGAATACTCCAGGCCCACAACCAACAGGTTGAAATTCTCAGGTCTATTGGCTTTCGCACAAAGCAGATAAACCTCAACCATTAAACAAACATGTGCACATATAACATATAATCACATAACAGTCTATAGACAACAAACTGATCTACCGGATCTTACCACATAACATATAATATTATCCTACCTTGTAGGATATCTAACTAACAGATCATACTAGCATAACATGACCAATAACAATTCAAAGGGCCGGCCTTGGTGCCTTAGACCCTTGAGTATAGTGAGGAAAACTCACCTGACTAGTAGTGCCGAAATGTTGAAATTCTAACCACTGCCTCGCTGGAAATCCCGAGCTGACACACATAATAAATACTAAGTTATTAATCGACATCACTCCCTTGATTAAGTGTCCATATAATTCATAAAGTCCATTCCTTTTTGTTAGGCCAAGGCCTAACACCAAGTCCTTATCTTGAAGGTCCATACTCTAAAGTCCTTTATTGGCCCAATTTACCAAATTGGGCCCAACCTCCTTATTGGGCCTATCCCCATGATCCACCATCATAACCTGGCCCAAAATATCCTATTTGCAGAGTCCAACAAAGGGTGAAATCTATTTAGCCCACAAACCTTAAGCCCAATTGACAAGAGTCCAATCAGAGAGCGTACATGGGACGTACCTCTCTGGTTACGCTGGGCGAAATGATGTTCTATGCTGACTGCCATCGGGATAGCTGACCCTATATGCTGGTCGTACAGAATTTACGCTGAGCGTACGTAGGGTTTTACCAAAATCCTAATAAGTGCTTAATGGCTTAAGCACTTAAGCCCATATTCCAGATCCATCTACCAAATGTGCCTTGGGACCATAAAATTCAGGACTTTATTACTTTGGACGTCCAGAAAGTCCTTAACTCATGGTCTTAACCCATTAAGACCTTCTTACTTCATGCATGGGACAAGTCTAGCCTTTGGGAGCTGATTTTTATGACTTAGGACCTCTCCTAAGGTCTGAAAGGACTGCTTATTTTGTCTATGACATCACATGCATCTTCTTTGGACTCTTGGACAATATGACCTCCATAAGGTTAAATGTCTAGATCTATAAACAAGCAAGCACAAAGTTTCAATATTTTTACCTTCTGGAGCTTTAATGGCACAACAAAACTTCAGATCTATAGCCTTGCTCTCCTCTTCTAGCTCCTTGGAGCAATGTCTTCACTTCCAAGGTCAAAAATGCACACTAACTCACACTTCTTCCCATACTCTAGGGTATGGGACGTTTTCTGAGGTATGGAGGCTGAGGATGAGCAAATGAATGAGCCATAAACATGTTTATATAGTCCTCAACCCCGAATATTAGGGTTTTCATCGGACATAAGTACACCCAACGTACATGAGCATACGCCCGGTGTACTAGGGCTTGCCTAGTACGATTAGCTTACCCTTATGTACGCTCAGCATACTACTTCCTGTCCCAAAGATGCAAATTTAGTCCTTATACTTATCGTGACCCATCACAACCAACTCCAGGGAGCAACAATGACAACTAATAAAAGGAAGAAGGGATTTCAAGATATACCTACAAGGTTCAGGGCGTTACAACTCTCCCCCACTTGACCTAGACTTCGTCCCCGAAGTCGGTTGGAGCGAAAAGAGCCAGGTAGTGCTCTCTTATTTTGGACTCTGGCTCCCAAGTCCACTCAGATCCTCTTCGATGCTCCCATTGTACCTTTACCAAAGGCACTTCCTTGCTTCATAGGATCTTCACCTTCCTCTCAAGAATGGCCACCGATCTCTCCACGTAATTCAAGCACTCATCGACCTAAGTGTCATCCAATAAAACTATCGCATCCTCATCCAGGATGCACTTCCGTAATTGTGAGACGTGGAAAGTGTTGTGGATCTGACTCAACTCCTCCGAGAGCTCCAACCTATATGCCACCTTGCCAACCCTGGCAATAACCCTGAATGGCCCAATGAAGCAGGGACCTAATTTCCCCCTCTTCCTGAAGCGGATGAAACCCTTCCAGGGTGAAACCTTCAGGATTACCATATCACCAACATGAAATTCAAACTCAGATCGGCACCGGTCGGCATAGCTCTTCTGTCGGCTCTATGCGGTCTACAATCGCTGTCTAATCTGTTGAATCCTCTCAGTAGTTTGTAGAACCACTTCAGTTCGGCCCATTAACCTATGACCAACTTCACCCGAAAAAAATGGGGTGCGACATCTTCGTCCATATAACAGCTCGAAGGGTAGGGCACCTATGCTGGAGTGGAAGCTGTTGTTGTTGGAAAACTCTACAAACGGTAGGTAGGAGCCCCAGATCCCACCGAATTCAATAACGCAAGCCCTCAACATATCCTCGAGAGTCTGTATAGTCCGCTCACTCTAACTGTCAGTTTACGGATGATAGGTTGTACTGAAGTGCAGCTGCGTGCCCAGTTCCTCGTGGAACTTTTGCCAGAATTGGGAGGTGAACCGAACATCACGATCTGAAATGATAGAAACTGGTACCCAATGGCGAGCAACTATCTCACAGATATATACCTCGACCAATTTCTCTGATGATGAGCTCTCCCGTATAGCTAAAAAGTGGGCACTCGTGGTCAATCGATCCACGATGACCCAGATAGCGTCGAAACCCCTGGCCGTCCTCGACAACTTGGTGATGAAATCCATCGTGGTCTGCTCCCACTTCCATATGGGAACCTCCAGAGGCTGCAAACTGTCATGCATCCTCTGATGCTCGGCCTTTACCATCCTGCAGGTTAAGCACCTCTCGACATACCATGTGATGTCTCGCTTCATACATGGCCACCAATAACTCAACCGTAAATCTTAATACATCTTGGTGGCTCCCAGGTGAATGGAGAAATGAGACTTATGAGCCTCCTCTAGAGAAACCCGCCTGACCCCGCCGGACATCGGAACCCAGAACCGCCCGCAACAGGTCAACAACCCACGACTATCCTGCGCGAATCGGGTGTTCTCACCCTTAATCCTTTCCAGCTTCCAATTTTCCTGACGCATGCCCTCTTTCTAAGCTTCCTTGATCAAACTCACAAGTGGGGAATCCACTGATATCCTCATACACACCACCGCAGAAGAAGGTCCTGCTGATTTGCGACTCAGAGCGTCCGCAACCAAATTCGCTTTACCCGGGTGGTGAAGGATCTCGCCTATAGGCACTTTAAACTCCCTGCTGAATGTCTGGGATACGAAAGACTGAGTCGCACCTGAGTCGAATAAAACCAACGCAGGCAAGGAGTTTACTACGAACGTACCTATTTATAGGTACTACAGATAAGCATAAGACAAATATAATAAATGAGATAAAGGATAGAAACATACCAGCAACCATATCCAGTGCTGCCTTGGCCTCCTCAGCTATAAGCTGGAAAACACGCCCTTAAGCCTTCGGAGGCTCCGCCCTAATTGACCTTCTATCTGTGATCCTCAAGGTAGCCGGTGTTGGAGCCTGTGTCGGCTTGGCAGCTAACAAAGGACACTGGGCCTTAATATGGCCCACCTGCTCACAATGATAACAAATTCTGACCCCGGAAGTCAGAATCTGCTGCCTACAATCCCTAGCCAGATGGACCTGCTTGCCACAACGGTGGCACCCATTCCCTGCTCAGAATGTCCTTAAATGAGCCTTCCCACACTTCCCACAAGTGCGGCCTGTCTGTCCCCCAATCCTGGTATCAGCGGTCTTAAGCCACTTCGGCACCGGCTGCGCCTGCACCGGAGCCCGCTGCTGCTCCCTCAGCTGCAGCTCAATCTCCAACTCACACCGCCTAACGGCCTCCTGTAGGTATAGGGGTGTATTACATCTCTGAGTGGCGACAAACTGACGGATGTCAGTCTTGAGCATGCCCAAATAACACGTCATCTGAGCCTACTCCGGGCAAAACATCGCCCTCTCCGTAAACATGCGGGTGATCTCTGTCATTGACTCAGTACCCTACTTCAGATCTAAGAACTCCTGTGACAACCGCTCGTGCTTGACCCGCGGAATGTAGCGAGCGCAGAACATTTCCCGGAACTGCTCCCAAGTAACTGTAGCAATCTGATCATCCATGTATGACCCAGTCACCAACCTCGACCAATCCTTTGCCCCGGCCCGCAACAAGTTCAGGGCACACCTGACCTTCTGGTTAGTAGGTCACGAGAATGTGAAGAAACATCCCTCCATATTAGACAGCCACCTCATAGCTATGATAGGATCCTGAACACCATAAAACGCCGGGGGCTTTGTGTTATTGAAGTCACAGTACTGGAAACCCCGACTGGATCCTCCCCATCCTGCCACTGTTACAGCCGTGGTAGCTGCAGCGGCAGCCGTGTCAGCAAGTGGTGCATATCTATCATCAAAGTGCTCCCTCATAGCGGACTTAATAGTCCTAAACAACTCCAAAATCTGAGCCCAGACACTCTCGACCACCTCTTCCCGGATGATCTCCCTAACCCGATCCTCCGTCATCACTGGCTCCTCTTGGCCGATAATCTCAGGCGCCGGTGGGGCCTCCTGATCACCCTGTCCTGATCCCGATCCGGATCCAGTCACAAAACTGTTGGATAAGGTGTCTAAGTCCATAACTATTTCTAGTTAGTACTTCACCCAACCCGGCATGGTCCATTTGGGTTGCATGGCACCATGCAATTGGATAGACTAAATGAGAGGAATAACACTTGGAGATTATTAATATATTATAAGTTCTAATATATTAATAATATTATTTGATTAGTTTGATCAAAGAATTAATTTGGAATTAATTAAGTGATCAAAAGATAACTAATTAAATATATGGGTTGATTATGTAAATCATTCATATCTTGTATAGTGGGCTAAGAGGCTCCATGGATTATCAAGTTGGGTTCTACCCATAGGATGCTCCATGGATGCTCCATGAGAGTTACAAACCCATGGGTCATGGAAATGAAGAGTCATGACACATTAGGGCTTACATGGTGTAACCCTAGATGTGTCAACACTATATAAGAATCCCATTCTCCACCAAAATCAGCTACACATAAGAAACTAGAGGGCTAGGCCGATTTCAAGAAGTGTGTATTCTCTCAAAAGTCTTTCCAAGAGCATTTGGTGTTGTTTGAAGCATTTGAGGCATCACACTTGGGGTGCTAGGCTCACAAGGTTTCAAGGAACATAAGCAACAACAAGGTAAGTTATTCTATCTTTCATTCAAGTTAAAATTGTTCCCCATGTATGCTAGATAGGAATATAACCTTGGAATTCAACTTTGCATGATAATTAGACAAACATAGATCCAAGGTTATTAGGGTTGCATGTACACTTAGGAAGTGTTAGAATGCTCAAAACCCATCAGTGGTATCAGAGCCTAGGCTTTTTTTGTTTGTTATTTGTGCTAAAAAGTTGAAAAAAGTTGAAAAACTTGCTGTTTGCCTGATGAACTCGCCGAGTCCATGGGGAGACTCGCCGAGTTCACTTGTATCTTCAACCTACTCGTCGAGTAGGAGCCACAGAGTGCAGATTTTCGACTTTAGTTGCTGGAAATGGACTAGAAACATTACCCCTAAACTGTTTTGGTACTTGAAAACTTGTTTTAGATGGTGTAATGTCTTTGCTAATCCATTTACAACAACTAGTTATCAAAATTACAAAGTTTTAAGTGTAATTTTGATTTATGAAAGTGTTCATATTCATGTTCTTAATCTTATGATGTTTAGATGATCATATATAGGAATTATTTGTAACCTATGTGGTAGTTTAATTCTTGATCATAACGTGTTTTAATGGAGTCCATAACTTGTCCTCAAGTTATGGAAAACCAAAAGTCACTTGAGTTAAAACCATTAAAAGAAGACAAGAGTTAGAAAAATGAAGAGTCTTCATTTTTATTACTCTAATAAACTCATAAGTTACAAGAAAGGAAAAGTTTTGAAAGTTTACAAAACTTGCCCTCAAGTTTTGGAACAAGTAAAGTCATGTTAAAAACTTTAGTTCCAACCCTTAGAATTTTAAAAGTTAAAATTCAACCCTTATACTTATATTATTATGATTTAATAATTATATATATATATATATATATATATATATATATATATATGTATAAGAACAAAGTCGTCTTACCACTTGTGACATCCCCAAAATCTCGGCCAGAAAAGACCGATTTTCATTTATGCTTTTAAATATTTTCAGAGTAAATCCTTTTGATTTGAAAGAGTTGCGGAATTTGTTCCCAAAAACAAAACATGATAAAACAATGTTTACCTAAGCATTTCATAAAAGAAATGTATTTTTCATTATAATCAAAACTCGGGGTGTCATGTTCCGATACAGACCAATAAGCATAAACGATAACATTACAAGTCATTCAACAAATATAAACATATGCAGACTTGTAAACAAAACAACTTGATGGTTCATCCATCTCATGCCCTTGCGCCACTTCCTGTAATACAAATAAAACTGAGTGGGTCAGGCTTGGGAGCCTGGTGAGCATATAGGGTTTTCAACCCACAATAAATATCATATTTAATTTTCACCAACCAACAATAACCCAATTACCCATTCCCGTTATTCTCACTTTAATGTCCCTAAGACAACTAACATAAGGGACCTAGTCTAAGAATATTTCATTGGGGCGACAACACATGCTTCGGGGGTACCTCAGCAATATAAGTCAAATAAGGCAACCATGAGGGGGATGGAGTGCAGCGAATGAACACCCAAGTTCATTAACACCTACAGGTGGCGAACCTGCTAATGTTTCAACAAGACTATCTAGAAAAGTATGTGGTCGTCATCTAAACTCCGCTAGATGACTAGATCAACCAACAACGAGGCCTATCATCTGTTTATTACACACCAACTATCTACCCATGTTCTACCCAACATATTAGTAGATAAAAATATACATTTGTATACATAGTTTAAAAACCTGTATAGCATGCTTTAATCAACACATATTTCACATAACAGATGAGGCACACACACATAACACATATCTCATAGAGAATAAATCATATCTATGAGTTAGAAGAAAATGAATACACATTCACACATATAAACACAAAATTATACACATAATACATATTCCGTATAAAATACTTCATAATTATGCGTTTAGAAGAAAGTAACTACACACTCACTTGATCAGAAGATGATCGGACAACACTACGACTTGCAGAAGTAGTAATCCTCACCAGATCTGGAAGATCTCTTCAAAAATCGAACTTCTCGCGGGCAGAGCTTCGGCTCGGGAATCGAACTTCTCGGAATCTTCGGGATCTAGAGACTTGTCTCGGGGCTAGAGAACAATATCGGGGCTTCGGGATATTTCTGGCACACAAAACGATGCAAAACGGGAGAGAGAAGAAAGAAAATGAGCAAAAGACTCGGCTGCCTTCGGATCCTATTTATAGGAGGTTGGAGCCTCGGAGTACGCGGGGCGTACTGGTCCGAATACGTCACTGCTTACGTATCCGAAGACTCGAGTGTGAATGTCGAAATCCCTCGGAGTACGCGGGGCGTACCTCGGATCAGGTGACTACTCTTCGAATAATGCATCCGAATTTCTATTTAAATATAAATACAAAATATTTAATAAACTTCATAAATTCATATCTTCTTCATACGAACTCCGTTTTCGATGTTCTTTATATCCCCGGAAAGGTGAGACTACGCTCTACAACTTTCGTTTAGACTTCGTCGGCTAATTTTGACTTTATTTTTATTATTTATTTTTAATAGGCCGCGACAGAAAAACTTGCGTTATAAATTCATAACTTCTTCGTTTGACGTCCGTTCTCGCCTAACTTTTTATCGCTTCGATACCAACAATGAGATCTTCGATTCTCATATAGATTGCTTCGGCTAAAAACCCCTCGATCTCAAATCGAGTAAAACAGGCTGCAAACCGCTAAGCCGAAACTTCGACAAATCATAACTTCCTCATACGAAGTCAGATTTGGGCGTTCTATATATATTCGGAAACCTCGTTTCAACTACTACAACATAAATCAAAGATATTAAGTTTATTTTACACTTAAATTTTGACGCTTATTTTTATTCTTAATTAATCAAACCACATAATTAAGCAATTAAGCACAAAACACATAATACTCAAATAATACAATCTTATTATTTCAAAATGGGTTACAAAGGTTAACCTAGACTATTACATTGCTAAAAGTGGCAAGCCCGGAAACACAGGCGTTACAATTCTCTCCACCTTAGAATGATTCCGTCCCCGGAATCTCACATCAACAAACAAATGCTGATAGCGACTCAACATGTCACTCTCCGTCTCCCAGGTGAGATTCGGCCCATTCGTGTGTTTCCATCGGACAAGCACTAACCCAACCATTTTGCGTCGCAACTTCTTAGTCTTTCGGTCAACAATTGCCTCTGGTTCTTCAATCAACCTTTTGTTCTCATCAATTCTCAATTCGGAAATTGGAATTATATTGGGAACTTCTCCTATGAACTTCCTCAAATAACACACATGAAAAGTGTTGTGAATTCCATTCACTTCTTCGGGTAATTCTAGCTTGTAAGCTTGGTTCCCAACCCTCTGAAGAACTTTAAAAGTATGATGAATATTATAAAGTAACAAAATGTTTTATTAAATTCCCAATCTTAGTTACTTTAGGAAAAATGTGAATAAGGTGCTAATCCACGAAATTACACTTTACACTTTGTTTAAGTCGTTGGTGGAGCGTGTGTGGTTAACCGACACACTAACTTGGACTTAACAAGGTAGGTAAAGGGTGACTTAAAGTTTATTATAGTATCGGTGGAGCATGTGTGGTTTACCGGCACGTCGATTGAGTGATAAACTTTAAGGGTACCAAGTGATTTGCATGGTTACTTCACACCTCGTTTTGTGATCCTCGGTATCCCAGTCACAAAACTTGGAGGGCACACTCGAGATTGAAACATGCCTTTGAAAAGTTCATTGAATTTCAAAGAATCTAGGAATTTCTAAGAACCAATCAAAAACCTAATATTTAATATTTCGGTTTTCGTGGTGGAAATTGGTGAATCGTCATTCACCTACCTTTCAAATATGTTATAACTTGGATTACGGCATACATCTTCTAAGTTATAATATATTGTGATTGGGTCCTAGCCTTAATATTACATTTGGGTGTTTTATTAAGGATTGTCTTAATATCTAAACTAATCTTGTCCTTTTCTTTCAGATGTCTTCAAACAATGCTGCTTCTGGCTCTAACCCTAATGGCTCCTTTACCCTTTTGAACCTGTGTGGGAAAGTCTTTTTTGATGGATCCAACTTCAATGAGTGGATCAGAAACATCAGGATGATTACCCGCTACGAGGACAAAGAATATGTCCTTGACAAGGAGCTTAAGGAGATTGATGAGACCGCTGCAACTCCCCAGGAGATCGCTGACTTTCAGGCACATGAAAGGGATGCTACGAAAGTGGCATGCATCATGATGGCCACAATGATAGCGGAACTCCAAAATTCTTATGAGGATTTCTACCCTTATAAAATTCACCAAGATTTGATGGAAAGATACCATCAAAGTGCACGACAAGAGAGGTATGAAATCATCTGCTCCATGATAACAACCATGATGAAGGACGGAGAATCCGTCACAAGCCACATGCAGAAAATGCAAAGGTATGTTGATCGATTGCTGAAGCTTAATGTGAACTTCCCTGAGGAGCTTGCAATAGATATCATTTTGCACTCCTTACCATCGTGCTATGATCAATTCCGCATGACATATCACATGAATAAGGAAGAGGTCACACTCAGCAAACTTCAGGGACTTCTCAAGACCGCAGAAACAGGTCTTAAGGGGAAGTCGGTTGTTGACACTCCTACTCCAAACTCTACTCTGGTTTTGGCAATCAGGAAAAGTCGAGGGAAGAAGAGAAAGAGCTCTTCTAAGGTTACCAAGGCTCGGATCCTTGATGGCTATTCTTCCAGTGGAACCAAGAAAGGTTTCGTCACTCCTTCTTCTGACCCAAAAGAGGCTGAATGCTTCTATTGCCATGAAAAATCACATTGGAAGCGGAACTGCCCAAAATACCAGCAAGATGTGAAGGATGGGAAAGTTAAACCCAACCATGCAGGTATTTACACCATCATTTCTAATAACTCACCCCATTCTAAATCTTGAGTCCTTGATACCGGTTGTGGTATTCATATTTGTTGTGACTTGCAGGGACTAAGAAGAAGTGAGAATGTGGAGCAAGGAAGAATAAAATTAATCATGGGGAATAGGAAAGCTTTACCTGTAACCGAGATTGGAGTTTATACTTTATCGCTAAGTAGTGGTTTAGTTTAGATTTGAATAAGTGTTGTTATTCGCCAGAAATGGCAAGAAATATTATTTCCTTTCATGCATTGTATAAACAAGGTTTCACCTTTTCATTTGATAATGAAGTTGGTTCGATTAATGCTTTCTTTAATAATGTTCTTTATTTTAAAGCATTACCTTGTGATGGCGTGTATGAAACAGTATCTGTGGTTGATAACTTAGGAAATAATGTATTGTGTATTGATTCTGTTAATAATAATAACTTGGATAAAGCATCATTATGGCATTGTCGTCTTGGGCATATAAGCAAGAAACGCATAGGCCAACTCCAAAAGGATGGAGTCTTGGAGTCATTTGACCTAAAGTCAGATGATAGTTGCGAATCATGCTTACTTGGTAAAATGACAAAGTCACCCTTCACAGGTTCTTGTGAGAGGGGTGAAGGTTTGTTGGACCTTCTACACACTGATGTGTGTGGACCATTCAAACATGCCACAAGGGATGCTAATCGTTATTATTTGACTTTTACTGATGATTACAGTAGATATGGATATGTCTACTTGATCAAGCATAAGTCAGAGACTTTCGAAAGGTTTAAGGAATTTAAACAGGAAGTCGAGAATCAATTGGGCAGGAACATTAAGATGCTTCGATCCGATCGTGGTGGTGAGTATCTTAGTTCAGAGTTCCTTGACAATCTAAGGGAATGTGGGATAGTCTCACAATTGACACCTCACAGGACACCACAGTTGAATGGTGTGGCTGAGAGGCGTAATCGAACCTTGTTGGATATGGTTCGTTCCATGATGAGTCGAGCTTCGCTACCAATCTCATTCTGGGGGTATGCCTTAGAGACTGCCGCCCATATCCTTAATCTAGTCCCTACAAAGAAAGTTGCCAAAACTCCTCACGAGATGTGGACTGGTAAAGTACCCAAACTAGACCACATCAAGATTTGGGGTTGCGAGGCTTTTGTGAGATGCGAGACTCATGACAAGCTCGAACCCCGAAGCGAGAGGTGTATTTTCATCGGCTACCCACAGCAATCCTTTGGTTACCTCTTCTACAAACCTAGTGAAAATGTGGTCTTTGTACCTAGGAGGGCTTTCTTTAGAGAGAGAGAGAGTTCATAAGCCAAGGAAACAATGGGAGGCAAGTTGATCTTGAAGAAATTCAAGAGTCAAGCGGTGAAGGAACTTCAAACCCTAGCACTCAACTTGAGGAGGAAACTCCTGTTGAGCCAATTGACAAGTTTGTACCTCTGAGGTGTTCCACAAGGGTTAGGAATGCTCCTGAGCATTACTATGGATTCCATATTACTGCAGAAGGAGATACACTTATTAGTGATGAGACACTAATAGGTCTGGATGAACCTAACAGTTACGCAGAAGCCATGGCAGGCCCTGAGTCACCCAAGTGGAAAGAGGCAATGGACAACGAAATACAGTCCATGTATGACAATCAAGTTTGGAACTTGGTTGAGAATGTGCCAGGTCGTAAGACAGTAGGGTGCAAATGGGTCTTCAAGAAGAAGACCGACATGGATGGTAAAGTACACACTTATAAGGCTAGACTGGTTGCAAAGGGCTTCTCTCAAATTCCTGGAGTGGACTATGATGAGACCTTTTCTCCAGTAGCCAAGATTAAGTCTATTCGGGTTCTGTTGGCCATAGCTGCATTTCATGACTATGAAATATGGCAAATGGATGTCAAAACCGCTTTCCTTAATGGAAAGTTGGCTGAAGATGTTTACATGAGTCAGCCAGAAGGTTTTGTCAGCAACGAGTACCCTAATAGAGTGTGTAAGCTTGAGAAATCCATTTATGGATTGAAGCAAGCACCTCGCAGATGGAATCTTTGCTTTGATGAAAAGGTTAAGGAATTTGGCTTTTCTAGGAGTAAAGATGAGTCTTGTGTGTATGTCAAGGCTAGTGGGAGTATAGTTAGCTTTTTGGTGTTGTATGTGGATGACATACTACTCATAGGAAATGACATCCCAACTCTGCAGGAAGTTAAGTCCTAGCTTGGGAAGTGTTTCTCTATGAAGGACCTAGGAGAAGCTGCCTATATTCTAGGGATAAGGATCTTGAGAGATCAGAGTAAAAGACTAATTGGACTTAGTCAGAGTACTTACTTGGATAAGGTGCTAAAGAGATTCAGGATGCAGGACTCCAAGAAAGGAGAGTTACCCATCCAGAGTAACACCAGATTGAGTAAGACACAAAGCCCTAGCACTAAGGCTGAGATAGCAGAAATGAGTCGAATACCTTATGCTTCGGCTGTAGGATCGATCATGTATGCTATGACGTGTACTCGACCTGATGTAGCCTTTTCCCTGAGCGTGGTTAGCAGGTATCAGGCGAACCCAATATTACCTTCCACACCTATCCATATTTTCCTCAAGTATCATCACAACACCCTAACACTATTCATGCGCATGGTGAGCGCTCATCCTCACTCCTAGAGGAAGGATAACTATCTCACAACTGACCTACCGGCCTCACACAACCCACCCATGAAACTTCCACCAACCCCTGAAACACTAGTGTATGCTAGCCATACATAACGCTGGACCCAAAGACTTTCGAATATCCAACCCTACCCCTAAGCTACCAATCAAACAAGAACAAAACATAAGGCCAAATCGAACATTCTCAGGCTATAAGAACTTAATTATGTATAACTGTGATGCATAAACTAAATAACTACAGTAATGATTTCAATCTCATATAAAGGAAACCCTAGGCTAGTAGGCATCATGTAATCAGGTAATTCTATCATGCAATTCCTGAAGATCCCTAGCCTAACACTAGCATGTTGCTCTAACATATTACACAATCAATATATGTATGGTATCTTGGGGTCTACTTACTGGCTCCGACTAATCGTACACTCTGCATCCTCCTTTACTTATTTTTAAAACCATTTTAAAAAAATCATTTTGAAATTTTTTCCTTGATTTGAGACTAGATCCACATGAATGTTCATCCAATTCACTCAAACCAAGGCTCTGATACCAACTTGTAACAGCCATAAAATTTAAACCAATTTTTAACTTTTCAGAAAATTTAAAATCCAAAAGTTATTACAAATCTTTGTTTTCAAAATAGTCTTTATCAGAGCTTTCCCAGAATCTAAACAAAAGGTGAGGAGTTGTACGATCACACCTTTTCCTTGTCGCGATCCCCTGATGTACCAGAAACAATAAACTGAAACTGTAAGCCCGAAAGCTTAGTTAGTTCCCCCAAAATACCCATACTCACACAATACATATATTACCATAAACAACATACTATGGGTCCAATCAACCATCAGGTTGGAATACCCCAGGCCCTTAACCTTCTGGTTGGAATGCCAACATACTATGGGTCCAATCATCCTCGGGATGGAATACCCCAGGCCCACAACCAACAGGTTGGAATGCCCACATACTATGAGTCCAGTCATCCTCGGGATGGAATACTCTAGGCCCACAACCAACTGGTTGGAAAGCCCAAGTCTATTGGCTTTCGCACAAAGCAGATAAGCCTCAACTAATAAACAAACATGTGTACATATAACAGAAAATCACATAACAGTCTATAGACAACAAACTGATCTATCGGATCTTACCGCATAACATATAATATTATCCTACCCTCTAGGATAACATAACCAATAACAATTCAAAGGGACGACCTTGGTTCCTTAGACCCTTGAGTATAGTGAGGAAAACTCACCTAACTAGTAGTGCCGAAATGTTGAAATTCTAACCACTGCCTCGCTGGAAATCCCGAGCTGACACACATAATAAATTCCAGGTTATTACCCGACATCACTCCCTTGACTAAGTGTCCATATAATTCTTAAGTCCATTCCTTTTTGTTGGGCCAAGGCCCAACACCAAGTCCTTATCTTAAAGGTCCATACTCTAAAGTCCTATATTAGCCCAATTTACCAAATTGGGCCCAACCTCCTTATTGGGCCTATCCCCATGATCCACCATTATAACCTGGCCCAAAATATCCTATTTGCAGAGTCCAACAAAGGCCGAAATCTATTTAGCCTACAAACCTTAAGTCCAATTGACAAGAGTCCAATCAGAGAGCGTATGCGGGACGTACCTCTCTAGTTACGCTAGGCGAAATGATGTTCTATGCTGATTGCCATCAGGATAGCTGACCCTATATGCTGGTTGTACAGAATTTATGCTGAGCATACGTAGGGTTTTACCAAAATCATAATAAGTGCTTAATGGCTTAAGCACTTAAGCCCATATCCCAGATCCATCGACCAAATATGCCTTGGGACCATAAAGTTCAGGACTTTATCAATTTGGACATCCAGAAAGTCCTTAACTCATGGTCTTAACCCTTAAGACCTTCTTACTTCATGCATGGGAAAAGTCTAGCCTTTGGGAACTGATTTTTATGACTTAGGAACTCTCCTAAGGTCTGAAAGGACAACTTTTTTTTATTTAAGACATCACATGCATATTCTAAGGACTCTTGGGACAATAAGACCTCCATAAGGTTAAATGTCTATCTCTATAAACAAGCAAGCACAAAGTTTCAATCTTCTTACCTTCTGCAGCTTTAATGGCACAACACAACTTCAGATCTATAGCCTTGCTCTCCTCTTCTAGCTCCTTGGAGAAATGTCTGCACTTCCAAGGTTCAAAATGCACACTAACTCACACTTCTTCACACACTCTAAGGTTTGGGACGTTTTCTGAGGTATGGAGGCTGAGGATGAGCAAAGGAATGAGCCATAAAGGTGTTTATATAGTCCTTAACCCCGAATATTAGGGTTTTCATCGAACATAAGTACGCCCAACGTACATGAGTGTACGCCCGGCGTACTAGGGCGCGCCTAGTATGCTTAGCGTACCGTTATATATGCTCAGCGTACTACTTCCTGTCCCAAAGATGCAACTTTAGTCCTTATACTTCTTGTGACCCATCCTAACCAACTCCAGGGACCAACAATGACAATTAATAAAAGGAAGAAAGGCTTTCAAGATATACCTGCAAGGTTTGGGGCGTCACAAATTTATTGTATTTTAAGTGAGTGAGTTCTGAAACAATATACGAATTCATATATAAAAACCTAGATACGAGTTAATTCTGAAAAAATGTTATTGCTGACATTAATGACGGATTTAATTATTTTCCATAAAAGAGAATTATAATTATTGATATCATTTAATATACATATAATAATGGAAATCATTTAATATCTATATTTATTTAATTAAATAATTATTTAATTTACTAAACTCCTATTAGTGCATTCTAGCACACAATAAATGTAAGAAACAAAATAACATAGCCCTATATATATATATATATATATATATATATATATATATATATATATATATATATATAAATGTTAGCCTTGTGCTTTAATAATTAAAGTGGGATAAGAGGAATTTTGTGGATTTTTCCTTGATTTTTGAGGATTTTAGTTTGAATTTTGGGGATTTTTGGTAAAGAAGAGAAGATCTTGGTTCCTCTTCTTTAATTTGAGTCATTTCTGCCTCAACCTTCTTAAGACACGTTTAGGACACCTGGTTTCATTTCACGGTTTCCCAATATATAGTTGTAATCTACTACATGTGTTACTTCAAATCCTTTTTCACTAAATTCTGTAAAAAATCAGGGTTTCCATATCTCCATTACAGCTTCATCTCAATTTGTCTCCTCTATTATCCTACCTCCACCACAAATTCCTGCTTAAACCACTATCACTCCATCCCATGTTGTCACTTTTCTTTCTTCATCTTTATTTCTTTTGTGGAGTGCTTGCAATCGGAAAATAACAACTTTCCACTTCTTTTATTCCTATTTCTCTTTATAGAAAGAGATTTCAGTTTTGTTTCTTTTTGCTCGAGCAGAAAAAATCCACATGCCTTTAATACTCCACGTAACCCATCCTTCATACGATGCAACTTACCTTATGCAGATTCAACCCTTTACCTTATGTTGCACCACCTACTCCACCAATGTTTTATGATTTTTTTTCTCTACCTATAATCCACCACCGCTTCTATCTTCATTATAGAAGATTAGGTCGATTAGACACCTCTATTCACTTCTCTCTCTCTCTTTCTGAAACCGTACAACCTCCAAGCGTTCTTTAAATTTTTTGTATGAACAGAGAGAACTGAATGCCAACTCATGCATTGGCAGTCGTTATATCTCTTGGCTTGGGATGATATGTCATCGATTATTTGTTCGTCTCTATCCTCTATAGGTGCTTACGATTCATACAATCTTTAATCTATACATGATTCCCCTTCTTTCTTCTTGTTCTTTGTAGATTATTGTAAGCCATTATTTCAGTATGTAATAGACGCAAAATATTCTGCATAAGGATTTGTATAATTGCATTGTAAGTTACGCATTTTATTTGCTTTCGGTTTTGTTAGAAGATGAAGATGACTGGCAATTGGTTTCTCTGAAGAATAAGTTGTTGTTGCAAATTGATCAAGAGCAGGTGAGACGAAACGACGTGGTCTCATTGGACACGATCACCTAATATTGTTATCGTCTTCTTAATTGCTTGACGTTTTTTTTTTCTTTTCCTCTCCTCTTCCCTGTCAAACTATGTTTGAAGCGTCCACCACTTTTTTTCTCCTATTGTGTGCATCACATTTATACAGTTCAGATGACCACCTTCTGAGCCATCCTCGCGATTTCATCCGCCTTCTTCAAATGAATCAAGTTCACAGACTATGATTCTTACCATTTTAGTTGCAATTCGAAGGCATTTCAATGTCATGTTTTATTCTTTTCTTCTTTCCTTCTTCATTTAACCAAGATTTGGAAATTTGGTGATGAAATTGAAAGTGATGGTGTAGATGAAGTCGATGAGTCGTAGTTTATGGTTCCTCTCTAACATTGCAGGATGTTCAGATTGAAACAACAAGATCAATTTCATCTTCTTCAATAGTCTCTTGCATTCAAGGTCAGTTTACCCTTAACCCTAACTTTTCTTATATTTTTTCTTCAACCTTTCTCACACAAGATGAAGATTATTAGTTTGATTTAATGTCAAAATCGGTAAAGAGGCAGCGAGAGGAGATGGAGGTTAAGAGAGTGATTGTTGGACGAAGATTAGTAGTGCTGGTTTAACTCACGACAAAACAACTTTTTAATTTCAGTTTTCGGTGCAAAAGATGTACCAATCTCAATTTCAGTACTTATTTGCTTGTGTTGTGATGATTTAGGAGATTAGAGCTCTTTAAGTTCAGATTCAAGATATATTTGTTGGATTTTCAAGAAACCTTATGAAGAATTTGTTCCAGGTTTATATTTATATTTTTATTTTCAATATGTAAACAAAGAAATTATTAAATATGGAACTGACGTTTGAATTCTCAGGTTCCTGATTTCGAGAGTTGACATCGTGCAATAAAGTATGTGTGGAAATCAACAATAATAAATGAAGATCATTTTACCACATGTCAATCTCTCATGAGTTTTGACATTTGTCATTTTATCATATTTTTGAAATTAAATAATATCCACATGTCAATTTCTAGGTTTTTCTAATTTTTAAAATTAAAAAATCATATAATACTTATATATGCAAAGTATTAAATGTAATAAATATAATAATAATTGTAATTAATTCGTTTTTTTATTTCAAAATTTTACTTAAAAAAATACTTAATGTTTAATTTTAATATTTAATTTCTTTATTCAACTCGTGTAATACACGGGTTTGACACCTAGTAACTAAATATACAGAAAAATGCTCATTTTGTGAAGAATGAGGATTTTGATTTGTATTGAAGGTTTGTTAGTTGCTCTAACTTGACCGAAACTCATTGTTTCCCTTTGCCTTTGTGATAAAATGTCTAGTATATTCTTTATTTCCTCTTTTCCTTTGTTTTCCATACAATTCTTATGTTCTTTCAAACTTTTCTATTTAATTATCCACGTTGGGAAGCGTCTAAAATTATGAATGATCACAATTATATCTTAGTATCTATAATTAAATGATCTAGGAACTTCTCAACATGAATCTTCTAAATAATATCTTCGTATATATAATGAATGCTCACAATGTTAACATCTATAACTTCTTACAATATGATATTTGAATTCCAAGCCTTAATAGCGTAATTTCTATCAGAAAATTGATGAAGACGATATGAGGGGTTGCTTTTATTGTTTTCTTGAATCCCATTTCATTAGTTTTGTGCATGTAGAACTTGATTTTTATGAGAATACATAGCATTGAGTCTGCATCTTGGCATTAGAGTTCTAAGTCAAAATAGTTTGAATTGGGAATCTGATTTCTTAATTTATTTAGCGTAGGCTTTTCAAGTTTAGAGTTGTTTGATTTTTCTATTTGGTTAGAGTAAGAGTTTCAAGTTTTGATTTCAGGGAGGGACACATTTTTTTCATTGTCAATTTAAATAACTTGGTTAGAGTTTTATTTTCCCGTTAAGTTTTATCCTAAATTTAAATAATTTGTATTGAGATTACATTGTTCTTTCCTCATGAGTTGTGACACATTTTTTTCATTTAGAATTATTTTCAAATGTATGGATCGATTGTGTCGGTCAGGTTTCTCGTTGTTGTTAATTTAAAATTATAAGTAAAACCTGCCCACCAAAAGACGATACATGTATTTCATTGGTAAATAATTTAAAATGTCCATTACTTGCAATGGATTTAGTTTGGTGTTGAATTGGTGAGGGTGGTACTAAGAAGTATTAGATTTAAGATTCTTTAGTAATTTGCAATTCTTTTTGCTATAAAAACGTTTGATGTTGTCAAGTTTTTTATGCTAATATTTGGTAATTTGAAATGTTCACTTACATGCCATATATATTCCGACTTTGGTAAATAAGCATGTTCTAGATGTTGCTGAGGTATTTATATTGTTGTTGTCAAGTTTATTTATGTTAAGATTTTGATGGTTTCAGTAGTCTTGGAGAAACAAAGTTTTTGGTAATGTTAAAACTTTTGGACTATGTTTAATAATAAAAAATAGTGAAGATAAAAATTGCTAAGTTTAGTTGATTTTATTTTTATTAGTTATTTTTGTAAGATTGTTGTCAGCTCATATGTTTTTTATTTCATATAATATTTTGAATGTTGGTTTTGTTTCTTTGTATAGATGGATGAGTATCTTTTTGGATGAAGATAAATTAAGTCATCTAAAGATACTAAGACACCCGTGAACATGTGTATACAAAGACTCAAGAAATTCCAATGTAAGGCCCTGTTCTTTTTATCCTGTTAACTTTTATTTGCTCCTTTTTTTTAAGTGAAATTAAACATTAGAAGAGTTCAATGAAACGTTTAGCAACTTATATCCAAGCCTCCACGGGCTTTTTTTCTTTAAAGAATGAAGTGCTTTAATTGATCCCAATATGTTCGATAATATGGATGAACCAATTGGGCATACCTCAAACCCGACCACATGGATATCTCCTCGAGCCTCTCCTAGAGTGGTAGGAAATACTGTTGCGTATTTAGTTTGTACACCATCAACGGAGACACCAACAACGTTGTCCATAACTCTAAAACATCCATGAAAGCATCGACTGGAGGGGGCAGGGGTGATGATGGCGATGTAGAAAAAAATGCTACTTCTTCAATCTTTCTATTCTGGTAAAAAAAAAGATTAATGTCTCGATTAAACTAGATCACACCTCAAAATATATCTAGTGTCAGTTGATATTTACTGTCTTGAAATCTTTAAGAGCAAGTGGTTATATTTTCATATTCCATGCATTTGGATATTTTAGGTACATATTGACCGTGTATATGGTCGATCCTTAATTTGATTTGTGAGTTAATATTTCAAATTTAATCATTTCGTCAGCTTTTTAATCAAGTTAGATATAGACGTATGATTCCCATATTAGTGGTAACCTATAAGTACATTGCTTTTATAGGTAAAAAAATCAAGTTCATTGTTGTTATTGACAATATTACCGGCAAAAATTATGGGTTATTTTCTGTAATTTACCCTTTTTTCGGTGTTGTGTTTTTGGAGAATATTTTGTTACTCTTTAGCACATTTGTGTTCCTTTACTATTACTAGAAAATATGTGTAAGAGGCGATATAATTGTCAACCAAGTTGATATTTATTTCTTATTAATTGACTAGTTGTGAGACCCGTATATTATACGAGTTTATTAAAACAAAATATTAAATATGAACAATTAAATGGGAACTTTATTTGAATTTGAATATTATATAAAAAACATGCAAAAAATAAAATAATTAAAATTTTATGGTTAGTTATCAAACTCGTGTATTAAAATGGTTAATTATAACAAAATGTTAAATACAAAGGTTTAAACTGTAAAATTATTTGAAATTGAAATTGAAATTGAAATTTAAAATTTAAATTTTAAAATTAATAGTTATTATGGTAGGTTTAATTTATGGAATCTAAATTAATGATATATTGGAAATGAAAAATGAAGTAAATGACAAGTGGAAATAAATATATCTCAAAATTATGACACAATGACATGTGGCCAATTAAATGAGAGAATAACATGTGGCAAAATCATTCTTATTTATTAGGGTAGATTATATTTTTTTAGTTTTTGCAGGCCATCTTTTAGGAGAACATATGTCAAAGCTTCTGCATCTGCCTTCTCCACCATGTTTTAGGACAGTGATTCCACCATGGCTGCCACTTTCTCTCCGTTGAAGACTACATCAACATTCCCGATGCTCTGAGTATGATGTGGTTGGACATAAATGATCGATGTGATTCTTAGTAATAAAACCATGAAATTATAAGGATTTAGTTTCTTTTTCTATTATTTTTATTATCATAACATTGTACTTTCGTTTTTTCTAATTATGACATTTTTCGTTAAAAACTAACAAACAAACGATTTACCGAAACAATTACTAACCCATGACCAAAATGAATATTTGGACCAACTTAACCATGGGTCGTGCTAAGCACGGCCCTGAAACGTACCTAGTATTAACATAAAAAAATGATGTCCAGCAATTTATTCTTTTTCGTTCGACTCCTTTAGCTTTAAGGATTCAGCCATGAAGGCTCCTTTAGAAAGTTTGGCTGGAATGAAACTACAAACACATTGGTTAGAGTGGCTGGCTTTATTTGACATGTTTTTCTTGTTTTTTGGAGTTTAGCAAGTCAAATTGTCACTTTGCTACAGAAGTGTAAATAAATAAAACACATTTGCTAGAAAATTATTTGAGTTGTTTTAAACGATTTGCATGGTTATTTAGCAATAAAGATCAAACACGTTTGTTAGAAACAAAGAATGGCCCTCCCTTGACACAATTTAGTGTTTTATACAATAACAATACAGTAATTGTTAGTTTGCAACCGATGGAACTACAAAAAATACAATGATTATACATAAAACGCATCCATCCATCTTATATATACTGCTCAACCGTTAATTGTGGTTTGATCTCCTCTAACTTTGCCTGAATAACTAACTAATTATAAGATGCATCATATTATATCATCATTAAATTGAGTTAATTTAGATCTCAATAATTGATATATGTATGTATGTATGTATGTATGTTCATCTCTTGGTCTTGCAGGTTCGAGCCATGAGAGAACCTGTCGGCGGACTGGTGATTTGCAGGTCGCAAAGCCCGTGCAACCAATAAGAGAAGTGAATCGCTCCCAAACTTGCGCGCACTTTGAAAGTTCCTCGCACACTGTACAAAACTTTGTTGTTCAATACCTGTTTTCGAAGTTCCATTGCATAACTTGGTGGCAGAGTAACCAAGCTCGATACGAAGTTAATTGCCACGACGCCTGTCTCCTTTGGCCTTTGACTGAATGGCCGGATTGATTGAGTCGCTATCACACTGTCTTCGAATAACAGTTCCATAACAGACTGCTCGAACTTCACTTCCAGTTTCCTGTTAGGGTTTGAGAAGTTTGCCATAAAAGTGAAATCTCCATTGAAATTGCCAGGTGCATCGAAGTAGATGACGCTGAGGTTTGCACGGTTGGTGTCGAGAACAGGCGTTCTTGGCTTGACGACGAGGAAAACGATCAAAGTGGCGATTCCGAAGAAGATGACAAGGAGGCTGAAGATCAAACATATAATCGCGCTGCACCAGATAGCTGGATTCGTGTGGCGGTGTCTTCTTAGCAAAAGCCTATCGTGTGCTTTTGATGTGATGTGTTCATAAGGGAACTCCATGCCCATGGTTAACCCCTGTTGTGGCGTTGCTACGAGTTTGGTTCGAGGTGATGGTTTCACGGATGATTGCTGTCGTGACATGAAAATACGTGACATGGGAGACGGGGTGGTGGCTTTCGATTGTGGCGAAGGCGTACAGTACACGGATGGCGGTTCTGGTGGCGGTGATGGCGGAGGTCGAAGGTTCGACATCTCAAAATTTTAAATGCAAAACAACACCCAATATAAAATTGAAGTAATGAAGGAGAAACCAAATGAATCATTGCTGCATTAAAATAGGGGTGAGTTTAAGCAACGGAAAGCAAAAGGGGAAAGTAGGATCTTTTTTGTTGATTGAGATTGAGAGTGGGGTGGTGGCTGGTGGGGCCACGGAGGTGTTTTTGAAATACAAGAAAAGAGAAGGCTGGTGGTTCTGGACTTCTGGTGGAGGTGGGGTTAGGTTTTGATTTTCAATATTTGTCCTTTTATTAGGTGGGTGCTTGGAAATGTGTTTTTATCAAAATTTGAATAGTAAATGTTAGAGATTTAAGTTTTTCACATCTATCTTGGTAGTGTTTCATCATATCAATAATGATAATTGATAGTTGTTATTTAAAATTTCACTGTAAAATTTTAAATTATGCTCGTTAAAAATTAGTTTGAGCTATGATGCGGAATATACGAAATTGAAATGCAATAAAAAACACACAAAAAAAACACTATGCTCATTAGAAATTAGTTTGTCTGAAAGTGCTTAATGCAAACTCAATATAAAAAAACATAACTTAATAAATAATAATCATAAGCATGCTAACGGGATGTCTAGTGCATAAGCATAAAATAAAAACCCTAAATTTGTCACCAAAATACGGTTCATCATCATATATCCAAAATTGAACATTGAACAATCATCGTCAGCAGTTGGATTTCCGAACCACTACATGAGTGCATGTTGGCTATTTCCGTCCGCAATTCTCCCTTCCTCGTCCTTGGTTCTTCTTTCATGTAGATGTCCCACTTCAATAGGGATAATGAGTTAGGAGGGTAATAAGGTTTTCAGTTTGTCCGTATTAGGTCACTAAGGTTTTTTTTTTTGTGCGTATTAGACCAATATGGTTGTTATTACCGTTTAGAAATAGTCCTTTTACCGGTTAAAACCGGTAAAAGGACTATTTCTAAACGGTAATAACAACCATATTGGTCTAATACGTACAAAAAAACCTTAGTGACCTAATACGGACAAACTGGGAACCTTATTACCCTCCTAAGTCATTAACCCTAATTTTAAAGACATTGAGAATATATGACCATCAACAGTAAACTACTTCGTTTAGAACTCGCGTCGTCCCATATAACCTGCTACTCCTCTATATGGCGAAGCTCTTCATCTATAGTTGTCCCTTTGGGGACATCCGATAAAATTGGAACGATACAGAGAAGATTAGCATGGCCCCTGCGCAAGGATGACACACACAAATCGAGAAATGGTCCAAATTTTTTTCTAACCATTCGTCATCTTCTCTGGAACCCCAATTCCCTTTTCAAATGCTAATGGAGTTCAATTGCAATTCTTACGTTTCAATAGTTCATCTACTGAAGTCATGATCAGACAACATGTGGATTTTATGGTCAGATTGATCTTCTTGTTGATGTCTTCAACCATTTGTGGCAAGTAAGGGTGATCTTTCTTTCTATAAAGTCTCCTTTAAGCTTTTTACTTTTCCTGTCATTAAGTTTCATGCTTTATAAACTTCCGTTTATGTGTTGTATATAGTATGTATCACTACAAGAAAAAAGGCCTTTTACGACGCTCATTGCGCGTCGTAAAAGGCTCAGACGACGCGCAAATGCGCGTCAAGGAAGGCCCTGTTATAAAGAAAGACGACGCGCATTTACGACACTCATTTACGACGCGCATTTACGACGCGCGTTTACGACACGCAATGCGTATCAAGGAAGGCCCTGTCATAAAGGAAGACGATACGCATTCACGTGTCGTAACCTTACGACGCGCGTGTTAATGACACGCAATGCGTATCAAGAAAGCCACTGTCAAGAAAGGCCATGTCATAAATGAAGATGACACACATTTTTGCGTATCATAATCTTAAATGTTTAAAAAAATATTATTTATAGATTTTTCTAATTTTCAAATTAAATAATACATTAAAAATCTCATAATACAAAATAAAATACCATAAATAACAAAGATAATTTATTTCACTAATATGTCAAATACAAATAACTATTCCAGTAGTGAGTAAATGTTATAAAAAAAATGAACTCATTTATATACAATTGCATTATCTAGCTTCCTATGTGCCAAGAACTCTCTGTACAAAATGTTATCTTTGGTATGCATGTCTAAATACCTACTAACTCCTCCTATTCAAAATATAGCCACCAATTTTCTCAGCAAAGTGTTGAAAAGGTACCTGCAATACAAAATCATTAACAAACATAATATATTTTAATTTTTTATTGAAGTATATGAAAATTGAAGTAGTTAGTTTAGTTAGCTACCTCATTTTCCTGTTTGATATCATGTGTAAAGAATTGTTACATATACATCCTATACAGAGTAATAAAGTAGGAGGTTATTTCCTGTAGTTTACCCATAAAAGAAATGAAAAAAAAAACTTACAGGTTCTGTAATATAGACACATGACAGGTCCTTCAAAAGGTGAATTGAGAGAAACAAATACGTTTGCAGCATTCATGAGATTAATACTTAACCTCTTTCCCATAATTATTCTTTGCATTTCATTGTACAATCTGTTAATCAAATTTATATGTAAAAGGGTCATCATTTTGAACTCATGTTCCAACACCTTCTTTGAATAGATGACTATAATTTCTAGCCACAATTCAACTTATAAAAAGGAAAGAAAACAACAATCTAGCTTATAAAAGATTAATAAATAGAGGGCCTGAAATTGCTTAAAGCTCAACACCAGTAATCGCTAATCAATAAGATAATACTTTGTTTTTTTAACTTCTCCAACCATTGGTGGTTGTTAAGTTGACCCGACATCTTGTTGGAAAAATCAGGGCTTCCTTCAACTTCTCTCACTTTGTCCATAAGAAGGGATGATGGGCTTACTTCCTTCAAATCAACATTCAGATTCTTAAACAAAACCTGAAAGGCCACAATAACAATAGTGAATATAGTATATTATCGGAATTGATGTTATAAACTTTTTGATTATGATGTGTGTAATATGATGTGTGTGCAGAAGAATAGGGATCTTGCTAGGTACCATAGTTTTCAGCATAAGTAACCTGAACAGGAAGGGTTTGTCCGCTTGCAGCCCCACCGTATGCATGGTACACATCCACCACACCATGTGTGGCTGCAACTGCAACTGGTTGTGCATACGAATCTTGATTGTTCACCATTGTCCTGCAACCTATATATATATATATATATATATATATATATATATATATATATATATATATATATATATATATTACAACTGCAACTGGTAACACTGTAACTCCTAGGCACCAAGAAGGGTATTTTTGGAAATTGTAAAAGATCAAAAAGGGTATTTCAGGAAAGTGAAAAACCCAAAAGGGTATGTCTGGAAATTGAGATACCTGAACAAGCTCTTCATTTTCAATAGCACACTTGCAAAAATTTTAAACTTTTAAAACCCATCTTAGAAGGACTAAAGGTTAGAAAGGAGAAGTAATGAAGCTATGAGTTGAGAAAAGAGTAATCACAGCAAGGTCTCTAAAACAGACCTGCTGTTCAAAACGGATTTACTCCAAAATCTAAAACAGAAACATAGCTTTAACTAAATTTTATAGAAAACTATGATTGTTCAGGATTCCAGAACTATAAAGAACTCCTTCTAACTCCAAAGGATGAATTCAATATGAATTTTACAAAAAGGTGTATCACTTCTATCTCCAACAAGACAGTCAAGTGAGGTTGGCCAATTCTACCCAACTTGTGAGTAGAATTCGTCCATACCAAAATTCAGAGAAGTAAAGGGCATACAAATGAAAGTCTCAAAGTTGGAATTGAATGAAAAGCATTTCCCAAGCTCCGGATATAAAATTCACATTGTGGACAATCACAACACTAGTAAAAGCTGGTGACTGCCCACTGATCTGGAGTCTGGATCAATTCTAACCAATTTATAATTGGAAATAACACCCCATCTGCTCCAGATCTTAAATTCATAATATCAGGAACATATAGAAACTTGGAATCACTCTGGATCCTTTTCCAAGCCTTATAAATGATGAAAACAAAATGACATATCAGAACAGACCCGGATCAGACCTAACAGCAAAGATTCCATTCTTGCACATAGATAAAGTCCTTACCAGTGAAGTTGGGCTGCTTAAGAAAGTTAGCCAACTCAATTTGTGAACTTTGGGAACTGGTTTGGGGTCCGTTTGAGTTCTATAGCTCAAGGTATGATTTTTACAATATGACTATAGATCTGATGGAAAACAGAATCATAGCCACCCGTGATTCCTTTTTGGCTTATCCATCCTTCTCCATTGTTAAAAAAAAGTTCTACTAAGAACTGATACAGATACAAGACATGAAATCTAAGTAAACCATTGAGATGAACATGTAGTCAACATTTCATAGATGTAAACATGATATCCCATGCCTCTAACATGGAACATGATATACACATATCAAAACTTTTAATTGAATTTACAAATACATACACTAGCCAAAATCAAGGGATATCAAGTACCTTAGTTGATGACTTGAGTAGTGAACTACAGTCATTTTCTGTGCAATCCATCATGTAGATCATTGGAACTGGGTAAAAGAAGAATAAAAACCAATGAGTGGATAGAAAAAAAAACTAAACAGGTAAAAGGAGCTAAACAGAAAGTTATACCAAATGAAAATACAAATGCCATCTACGCCTTACCATTCCTTGAATGTATGATATCAATATCATCAGAGAGTAGCTGGAAGCCTAAATCTTTAGCAAGTGAAAGAGGACATTTTGGGACCAAACTAAAAAAAAAACTAGCTGCACTCAGGGCCAGAAGTGTAGTTTACTATATCTTCTTTATAAACCATCATCTGGAATTAATTTTCACAAAATAAAAAAAAAAACATATAAGGTTTTCTCAAGTATCAACTATAAAAAATAAAAACCAATTTCCACTAATCTCGATTGATGTTACTGCTATTCAGATGAAAGAAGAAGAGGAGAGAAGTAAAACAGAGAAAGGAAAAGAAGGAGCTATTGTGGATCTTATGCAAGTGCTTCTTGCCAGCACTAAAGAAGTTAAGGAACAAAATGATGGGTTTGTTGATGTGGTGAAGAAAACCAAAGGAAATAATGGAAATTTGTTTTCAAAAGAAGCTACAGGGGGGGGGAAACAGTTTTCGAGTCAGGGGCATCAAGGGAATTTCTCGAAAAATGAAGGTTCAGGGGTTTTTGCTGGAACGGTTGACCTGTTCTTTCAAGCTCCCCGTCATCCCTCTCATGCAAATCATTCTTCTATAAAACTACATGAACAGGTGTGATTCCAAATAGAAAACAAATTGACCACAAGATTAGGAAAAAACTCATTTAAGAAACGAGTTGGGTGAAATTAAATGGAAAATAGAAAACAACTTCTGGTACATGTACAGATGAGAAATATATAATGTAAAATTTCAAAGAACATTGAGGAAGAGTAAAGATTAGTGAGAAAAACCTACCTCCAACGATGGATTTTCATGTGCATTCATCTTTTAGGTCACCTATTTCAATGCACTCTCATTTTAATTTTTAAAACCTGTAAGCACATACAAATTAGGGTTTTTTCGTATGGAGAAAGAGGAACGGTAGTGGTGGTGCGGTGTGCATTGCTAATGGTGATGCTGTAGTGGCTGGTGTGATGGTGGTCATAAATGAGCATTTTAGAAAGAGAGAGAGAAGGGTGGTTGCAGTGGTTTAAGAGAGGAGCAACAATGACGATTTGGAGTGGTAAGTGGGTCTAATGGTGGCGGTGCGGTCGCCTGACGTGTGAGGACCGACAATGGTGAGGGAGAGAGAGAGAGAGAGAGAGAGAGAGAGAAGAACGATTGAAAGAAGGTAGAGGAGAGCATGGCGGGGTTTTTAATTTTTTTAGAATTTCATTTCCCCCTTTCCCCCACTATTAAAGGATGGAACGCGCGTTCCATTAAAAAATATAAAGCGACATCCGTAGACGACGCGCATTTTATTATAGGTGCCCTCCGTGTTTTTTTTAGACACTAATTTAAGGGCGCGCAATAATGTGTGTCTTCTATCCTTAAATTTTTTGAAGAGATGACATTTTTCTAATGTCACTCTCCTTTGCGTAAAATAGATCAATGAGCGTCGTATTTTGCGCGTCGTAAAAGGCCTTTTTTCTTGTAGTGTATGTATTTGTTTATGTGCTGGATTTTTTATTCATTTTGCAACTTCAATTTCTTAGTTCATGTTGTGGTTTTCTTTTTATAAAATAATTGATAATAGACATCCTCTACAAGTCCCTGTTGGTTTTACATTTCCATTCGTTATCAAATGTAGACATTGATGGGAGATATCAAAGTGAGATTTTATTTTTCTACATATGGATGTGTTCATGTAAACATTTAAATGACAAAAAAGAAGTTATTGATAAAATGTTGCATATTTATGTAATGAAGATCATCAATCATATGAGTTTCTGGATTTAGAAGTTCTGGAAGGGTTGTGAGATAAGTTTAAATGGAAACAACTATTTTCAGTCAAACAGATCAGTCACATTGATTAGTAAGCATGTTTTCTAAATAATTAGGGTTAATGACTTAGGAGGGTAATAAGGTTTCCAGTTTGTCCGTATTAGGTCACTAAGGTTTTAGTGACCTAATACGGACAAATTAGAAACCTTATTACCCTCCTAAGTCATTATCCCCACTTCAATATCAATTGAGCAAATTATTGGAAGTACAAAAATCTATAATGCTTTATATTATGCTTATTTTATTTGTAATTTTTATTAAGGAAATATTTCATAAATATACTATTTAACATTTAATTTAGGAACTAGGACTCTTGTCTAATGCATATTGTAGCAGCAATTATCCGTTTTGTAAGTTGAATTTTGACGATTGTATTGATAAAATTTAGGTACTCTTGCATTTGTTGCAGGGACATATGTAGTAGCAAGAGAAAGGGGAAGTGCCCCCAACGGTTTGAAAATTCGTATGTTAAAGTATTCTTAAAATCTGATGATTTGTTCTTCATAATACATCAAGCCCCTAACAAAATTTGGGTAAGGATGATGGACTTTAGAGTTTGGCGGGTGGATCATACTTTTAAGTTGGAAACATATTAAGCTCACTCTTGGCTTTAACTGGTTAATGTTTAGCAACATCTTTTCGTTCTTTACTGTCATTCCTTTTTAATTTTTTCAAACCAGACTTAAACCCTAGAAACGTAATCGGTAATCCTTTTCCCTTCGACTTACAACTCAAAATCGACATTGGACAGGTTAGCCATACAATTGAGGTTTCATAAAAATGTTTGATATAATTTCAGTTTATACAATTGAGGTTTTCTTTATGAAATCTTGATGTATTAATGTTGGGGAATGGTTGAAGGAACTAGGTTTAAGAAGACTTGGGATTTCATTAAGAGGATGAATGAAAGCAAAGAGTAGAGATACTTAGATAGTTATAATAAATTAACAAAATGTGTGATTGGCATCATGGTCCTGTAAGCATTCCTTCAAAAAAAATTGTTATATACCCTTTATATCAGCATTCATACTCTTTGGTCTCTTAAAAAATTGGAAAACCGAGGTTATTTTATGAAATCATTACACCGCACAAAAAGTATACATTTAAAAAGAATCATCAATTCTCTTGCTCTTGAAATCATTTCAGTCACTGGAATCGATTATCGAATTTGTTTTAAATAGATGATTCACCTGATTTGGAATGTGATTTTGGTATATTGAAGAGGATTTATAAAATGTAAAATGGGAACTTGGAGAGATGGAATGAATAACATGCGACTTGTAATGTTTCTTTATTTTTCTGTTTATCAAACAAACATTTTTTGATAGGAATGAAATAATGTTTTCCATAACACATCTCATTCTGCATTACCAAACAACACCTTACTTTTTATTAATGTTTTTGTGCTTCTGATTTACAAGCTTCAAAAACTGCTTATTTCAATATCAATTCTCCAGTTCAAAAAAAGCAACATGATCTTGAAAACATTGTTTTAAAATCATTTTGAACCAACCTGAAAGTTTTAATTCATACTTTTGTGCCCCGGCATATCGAAATCTTGGATCTGCCATGGGTTTGTAGGTAGATAAACACACAAAGTTAGTACCATTGAGTTACTAATTTATACTGTCGTATAACAATGTACTATATGCGACCAACGTCATATGAAGGAAATTTATATAAAAATAAACACAAAAACATACACAAAATTTACGTTGAAATATAAAGAAACTCAAATGTATACTGTAACTCCCGGTTCCTGGTATGTAATTTAAATAAGAATTTTTGCACTTTTACTCTGGGACTCAACAAGTTGGAGGCTCCAATTCGTCGAGTGGAGGCTAAATTTGGACGCGGGTGGAAGAATCTACTCGCTGAGTCGGAAGCCCCGACTCGACGAGTAGACCTTTCCGGATGAATGAGAAAACAAGAACGATCTAATGCACAGGGACAAGGTTTGAAAGCTCAAACCTTGAGTAAATGCTTAAGATCAATGTCTGCTTACTAATAAATGTTCCAGTCAAGTCTGGATAGACTAGTCAAGTCTGAGATAAAGTATTCAACAAATGTTCAAGCCATAAATGAGAATAAAGATAAAGTATTCAACAGCTTGTCCAAGTTGACAAATAGACTAAATCCTATGAGATGTCTAATCATGCTAAGTGACAAAAATAATAAATACAACAAGACAAAACATTGACTCCGGATCATCAATTATTCCGGACATAAAATCCTTCGGGAATTCTTTCACTTTTGACCTGCAAATCATCAACTGATCTTCACTTCGGACATGAGATGATTTTAGATAACTTTTTACTTCGGAACACAAGTTGACTTCGGATTTGGCATTTGGATTGAGGATTGTTGGAGGCTTACTTTCAGGCTGACTTCGGATTTGGCATTTAGACTTAGGATTATTGGAGGTTCACTTTCAGGTTCCTACAATCTCCCCCTAAGTGAACTTAGCAATCCAGTCAAGTTAGATAGCTTTTTCCTTGATGAAGGTGTGGGCTCTGAGCAACCACTCTCTGACTTCAATGTACCAGGTCAGATGACTCACAAACTTTGCTTTGATCTGTTCCGGAGCTTCTGAATTGGATGCACTGCTAATGAACTTCCGAAGGGCTTTTATAGGAACCAGGTGTTTGTCAAGGAGTTAGAAACAATACTTTTTGTTTGACTTCTTGGTTGTGTAGACAAACCCTAGAACCGGATCATTGATTGGGCCATCTGCAAGCATTTCAGCCTCAGGAAGAACAAAGTTGGTTTTTGCGACAAAGTCTTTAGTTCTGTATAGGTGAGCCAACTCATAGTCGCATCTGCAAAACTCTGCGACATAGTCCTTGAGGAAACTCAAAGCAGCATGGTAGGCACCCATACTGATATCATCTTTTTAGATTCCTCGAAAATGAGCAGCCAATGTGAGAATATCATTCGGATTTATCGAAGGGAAATCAGTGTCAGTGATGGTCCGGGGTGTTGGTTTGTTCCGGAAGATGTGAAAACGAAATAATGTGCATTTAAGTTCTAAATTCACTAACATTTTTCTTCCAAACCCATTGACTTTGGTAATTATCTTCCTTGTCCACACTTCCTTAGGAGTTTGTACATTCTTGGAGTAGAATGTGTCAAGTCTCTCACGCTTAGTCCGGAGGATCACTTCTAGATCGTCATTAGGGTGAAGAGGAGCGAACTTGATGTAGTATTTCTGTAAGGAGAGAGAGAGGAAGATCAAGTTATTCAGAATCATTTGTTGGAACATCATAATACATCTCCCACATCTTCAGAAGGCAACATCTTCAGGAAGTCATAGAGTTCAAGATGAACCTGCACGGATCGCACAAACAGTTGATAAATGGGTAGCGGAAGAAAAAGCTGCCAAGATGTATGAGACTGGTCAGTCATCTCGACCATATCTCCCACATTCTTCTGAAGATAACACTTTATCTCAATTGTTTGAGAAAAGTGTGAAAATTGAAGTTAAGATGGAAATTTTCGAAGGGAGGGCTATTCATCTCTTTAGAAGAGTGCGAAGGCTAGAAGGACAAAGGACACGAGATCAGGAATCGGTGATGGATGTCCATCATCGTATAAATTTTGCTTATAATGACATGATTACTCACAATGCCAGGATTGCAGAGTTAGAGCTCTACAATCAAACCTCAATAAATGAAGAACGCACGGGAAGTCTTGAGCAAAGAACTCAAGCACTTGAAGAGCAAGTGGTTAATGTCACTGACGTGTTGGGTTATCACTTAGGTTTCTGGTAGATAAGCTACAACCAGTGGTTATGTAAATAGAGAAAATCAGACTAGTTAAGGCAAAAAGAGGAAAGTTTATAGCAAGGATGTAGAAAACCTTGCAAATTTTGCAATGTTTATAGAAACGTTTCTCTTATAAACCTAAATAAACTGATGTAACCACTGGTAATAATATGAAGCATACGTTATAGTAATCATTATGTTGTCTATTATGTTTTACACTGTGAATAATAACTAGAGTATTTAGTACTGGTGTATTAAATGATCAACAAAACTCATGCAAATTCTTATTATTTATAATAGGAACTAAAACAAAATGCCTCGAAGGAGTAATCGGCTAAACCCTAACCGACCATTAGCACCACAACAACTACAACCACCGCCAGAAATAAACCCCTCAATAAGTACAGTGCAACTTGAAGAAATCATAGCTCAAAGAATTGTTGCGACTCTATCTAATGTCACAAGAGATGGAGTTAGAAATGAAGGCCATGTAGGGACCGCTAGAACATGTACCTACAAAGATTTTATGAATTGTAGGCCAAAAATCTTTCATGGAAATGAAGGGGTAGTGAATTTGACAAGGTGGATAGAAAAGACAAAATTCGTCTTTCAAATAAGCTTTTGTCCAGATGATTGTAAAGTACGATTTGCAGCATGTACTTTCGTTGACGCAACACTTACATGGTGGAATATCCATGTGAATACAATGGGAATTGATATTGCAAATTCCATGAAATGGGAGGATCTAAAAATAATGCTAGTAGAGGAGTATTATCCTAGGGAGGAAATACATAAACTAGAACAAGAACTGTGGACCCTAACCATGAAGGGTTCAGAGATAAAAGCTTATACCGCTAGATTTAATGATCTTGTTGTAATGTGTCCAGCACTTGTGACCCCTGAATATAAAAAGATTGAGCGATATATCTAGGGTTTAGCATCGCAAATCAAAGGCATGGTGATCGCATCAAATCCTACGACTTATGACAGCACCAAGAGGATAGCTCATCAGCTAACCCTCACAGAGATCCAAGGAACAAAAGTGGTCTCAAAGGCTGATTCTCTCAAATCTAGAACAAACAAGTGCAAGTTTAATAAGAAGAATTCCAAACAATCATCTGAGAAAAGACAAGAAGTGCCAACCAACTACGTAGCCACAACAGCAGTACCTACTCAACCAAAGTCTGAATGGTGCAACCACTACAACCGTCATCACCCAGGTGACTGTTTTGTTTGCACAAAATGCAAAAAGAAGGGGCATACTGCTAGTTACTGCAGGAGCACAACACCTGCAACAGTCAATTAGCAAACAAATACTGGAACAGGTCGTGGTGAAGAAAGAAAGTGTTATGAGTGTGGAGAGGTTGGACACATCAAGAAAGAATGTCCAAAGTTAAGGAGTCAAGGAGGCATAGGGTGTGGCAGGGAATTTGTGATCGGAAGCAGAGAGGCTATCTAGGAACCTTCGGTTGTATCTGGTACGTTTCTCATAGATAATTTATACGCTAGCATACTCTTCGACTCTGGAGCAGATTGAAGTTTTATAACTCTGCCATTTAGAAAATTGTTAAGTCACAAGTCTAGCATATTAAAAGAAATCTATGAAGTAGAAATCGCTAACGGTCAAATTGAGAAAATACATGAAATCCTACAAAACTGTCTGTTAACTCTTAATAACTGCCTTTTTCACGTCAACCTCATGCCAATGCATATCGGTAGTTTTGATGTCATAATTGGCATGGATTGGTTATCTTCACACCGCGCCGAAATTCTATGTCATGAGAAAGCCATACAACTACCCTTACCAAACGGCGAAGCCCTGATTATCTATGGTGATAAGTTTGGGAAAAACCTCAAAGTCATCTCTTGTACCAAGACACAGAAATATCTACATAAGAAATGTAGCGTATTCTTAGCCCACATTGTAGATAAGAGAAGAAAGATAAAAGAAATAAAGGACATACCTCAAGTATGTGATTTCCCTGACGTATTTCCTAAAGATCTACCTGGAATACCTCCCATATGACAAGTCGAGTTTCAAATCGACTTAATTCCAGGAGCAGCACCAGTAGTGAAATCTCCTTATAGGTTGGCTCCATCTGAAATGCAAGAATTGTCTAGCCAAATACAAGAACTTCTTGACAAAGGCTTTATTCAACCAAGTTTTTCACCTTGGGGAGCACCAATCTTGTTTTTCAAGAAGAGGGACGGATCCTTTTGAATGTGTATTGATTATCGGAAGCTGAACAAGCTAACGATCAAGAATCGTTATCCACTTCCAAGAATTGATGATTTATTTGATCAACTGCAAGGATCTAACTACTACTCAAAGATAGATCTTAGATCAGGATACCATCAACTCAGAGTACAATAAGACGACATTCCAAAAACAGCATTTAGAACTCGGTATGGTCATTATAAGTTCTTAGTTATGTCTTTTGGATTAACCAATGCCCCAACAGTGTTTATGGATCTCATGAATCGTGTTTGCAAAACCATACTTGGATAAATTCGTGATTGTATTTATCGATGATATATTGATATATTCACGAACCAAGGAAGAACATGGTCAACACCTGCAAATAATCATGGAACTACTAAGAAAAGAAAAGTTGTACGCTAAATTCTCCAAATGTGAGTTTTGGATTAGAGAAGTACAATTTTTAGGTCATGTAGTTAGCAACGAAGGAATTAATGTTGACCCATCCAAAGTTGAAGCAATCAGGAATTGGGAAGCACCAAAGACGCCAACAAAGGTACGTCAATTCCTAGGACTTGCTGGCTATTACCGCGGATTCATAGAGAATTTCTCCAAAATAGCCAAGCCACTTACAACACTAACCCAGAAGGATAAAAAGTTCAACTGGGAAGACAAACAAGAAGCTGCTTTTCAAAAACTGAAGCAAATGTTGTGTAGTGCACCAATCCTATCCCTTCCAGAGGGGACAGAAGATTTCGTCGTATACTGCGACGCATCAAATCAAGGATTGGGATGTGTGTTGATGCAAAGAGGAAAAGTTATCACCTATGCATCACGACAACTTAAGGTGCATGAGAATAATTACACTACCCATGATCTTGAATTGGGAGCTGTAGTTTTTGCAATAAAAATCTGGAGACATTACCTATATGGTACTAAGTGTACTATTTTTACCGACCACAAGAGTGTCCAGCACATCTTCGACCAAAAAGATCTTAATATGAGACAACGAAGATGGGTCGAATTATTGAATGATTACGAATGTGAGATTCGTTATCATCCTGGAATGGCAAACGTGGTAGCAGATGCCTAGAGCCGGAAAGAATATATTAAACCCCGTCGGGTACGAGCATTAACTATAACTATCCATTCTAACCTTGCCGCCCAAATTAGAGAAGCTCAACTTGAGACTCTAAGAGAAGAAAACATCAAGAACGAAGATTTGCGAGGAATGGAAAAGCAACTTATACAAAAAGATGACAGAATACGACACTTTATGAACCGAATTTGGTCGCCTAAGTTCGGTGGAGTCAGGGACTTGGTCTTATAAGAAGCCCACAAGTCCAGATATTCCGTGCATCCAGGCTCTGACAAAATATACTTAGATTTAAAAGTACATTATTGGTGGCCAAAAATGAAGGCCTAAATTGCTACTTATGTGAGCAAATGTATGACTTGTTCTAGAGTGAAGGCAGAATATCAGAAGCCTTCGGGTTTACTTCAACAACCGGAAATAACTGAATGGAAATGGGAGCAGATATCAATGGACTTCATCACTAAGTTACTTAAAACTCCGTTCCGACACTATTTGGGTGATAGTCAATATGTTAACTAAGTCCGCCCATTTCTTACCAATTAAGGAGAACGACAAGATGGAGAAGCTGACTAGAGTTTATCTTAAGGAAATTGTTAGATTGCATGGAGTTCCAAGTTCTATTCTTTTTGACCGAGATAGTAGATTCACTTCACGATTTTGGCAATCTCTACAAAAATCCTTAGGAACATGTCTAGACATGAGTACAACTTATTATCCACAGACTGATGGTCAGAGTGAGAGAACCATTCAGACTTTAGAAGATATGCTCCGAGCCTGTGTAATAGACTTTGGAAATGCATGGGATACTCATTTACTATTAACTGAGTTTTCCTACAACAATAGTCATCACACCAGCATCAAGGCTGCACCGTTTGAGGCTCTTCATGGACGAAAATGTTGTTCCCTAGTATGTTGGGCAGAAGTTGGAGATACGCAGATGGCCAGAGAACGTACAGGCGATACCTTACGTACTGGACCAGAAATAATCCACGAGACAACTGAAAAGATCATGCAAATTAAGGATCTATTAAAGGCTGTACGTGATCGTCAAAAGAGCTATGCTGACGTAAGACGTAAGCCATTAGAATTCCAAGTTGGAGATAAAGTAATGTTGAAGGTCTCTCCTTGGAAAGGTGTAATTCGATTTGGTAAGCGAGGAAAACTAAACCCATGGTATATAGGACCTTTTGAAATTCTAACTAGAATTGGTTCTGTCGCATACCAACTCAAGTTGCCTCAAGAGCTAAGTAATGTACACGATGTTTTTCACATATCAAATCTCAAAATATGTCTATCCGATGACACTCTTGTGGTACCTCTCGATGAGTTACAAGTCAATACCAAACTCAACTTTGTAGAAGAACCTGTCGAGATCATGGATCGAGAAGTCAAACGATTAAAGCAAAGTCATATTCCCATAGTGAAAGTTCGATGGAACTCTTTGCGAGGACCTGAATTTACTTGGGATAATTTACTTGGGAACATGAAGATCAGATGAAAGAAAAATACCCCTAACTGTTTGACAAAACCCTATCCACAAGATAAATTTCGGGACGAAATTGTTCTAACGGGGGGAGAATGTAACACTAGTCAAAATAGGTCAATAGACAATCACATGTGATTATGCCAATCATGTAATGTGATTATGTTAACCTAGTAATGTGGTAAGAGTGTTATGTAGTTCATGATAAATTCTAATACAAATATGAACTTTCTTTATGATACAACTCAAAGTATACGTTTTCCAAAAATATAGAGAACGTCTGAATCTGACTTTGCATGAAGAAGTTATGATAAACCGAACACTATAAATCTCTATAATAAGAGGAATTTAAAATAGACTTAGAATTAGCTATTTAAGTCTAAAAGAGAGTTTTAGTACTCGTAAATACCTACGCGTGCATATAAAGAACGTCAAAAACGGAGTTCGTATGCAAAAGTTATGGCCTTCCGAAGATTCAGCTTTCAGAAACCCTAAGCTAACTAAATTCACGACGTGAGCCTTATGACACTCATGATGTGAGAGTCCAAAACGCTTACTATAAATCGCAAGTTCGACTTCAACCATTCTTACACCAAAACGTCTTCCTTTTCTCTCCTTTGCTGAGGCCATCTTGTATCCCGAGCCCCGACGATCTCGCACGCTGACCGTTTTGCTTAGATGACATAAAATCACGCTACTAGGGTGAGTTTCACGGCCCCACTTTCTAATATTTCGGGGGAAAACGCATGCTAGTTATTATTATTATGTCTATATCATAGTATATAGTTATGATAATCGAGATATGATTGTTCTAAATATAACATTTTGAATACATACAACTATTATTAACTTATCAGTATGTTAATTTACTAATGTAGATCTTGAGTTATACTTAGGATTCTACATATATGTTGTGTGCGATATAATACCAAAGTAATATTCGAAAGTTCTAAATGTTAAGTTATATAGTATGTTGCTATTAATAGTTTTATGTCAAGATAAAACTAGATATGTTATATGTTGTTATTATTATTACTTTTATGTCAAGATAAAACTAGATATCTTATATGTTGTTATTATTAGTTTTATGTCAAGATAAAACTAGATATGTTATATGATGTTATTATTAGTTTTATGTCAAGATAAAACTAGATATGTTATATGTTGTTATTATTAGTTTTATGTCAAGATAAAACTAGATATGTTATATGTTGTTATTATTAGTTTTATGTTAAGATAAAACTGGATATGTTATATGTTGTTATTGTTAGTTTTATGTCAAGATAAAACCTGATTTTTACTTCAAGATATAGTTGTTATACTGCCTAAATATTATGAAGTTAGGAGTAATGTTTAAAAGCATTGTCTAGTAACTTAAGGTTTTAGACATAAAGATGCTTTTGTTGTTAGAGCTATAATGAGCCATCAAGGTCTACATGAGTAATTGTATTCATCAACTAAAATTGGGGATCTTAGCGGAAATCCTCTGAACTGTAACCGTTAATCCCGTGTGAGCAAGGAAGTCGTGTATAATTAGTATACGGGTTAACTACCCCACTTGTGAATGTTAGCTACAGTCAACCAAAAACAAGTGGTGAACTATCCTTTTATTTGTTATTATTCCGGCGTCGATGAAGCGTACGGTGTTGTTTCTCATGTTAAATCATGAGTGTATTTGTTCTCATGGTAAATCATGAGTGTATTGTTCTATCAAATGTATTATGTCATAACAGTGGTTACAGGCTCATGGTAGCAAATTGTTAGAAACATTATACCTTGTCGTATACAAGTATTAAAATTAAGTATAAGTTTTCCCCTACTTATACCTTAAGATTAAGAAATGTTTAGGTATAACACTTAATTGATAAGTATACTATTATACCTAATGTTGGAGAGTCAAAATGATACTTTCAAAACTATACTTTTGAATGTGTAAAAATATATTATTTTATGGATTCAAAACCTGTGGACTCACGAACTCTATGTTGACGTATTTTAAAATGCATGTGATTTCAGGAACTTGAAAAGCTGGTATGTATGCGAACAGGAGAAGTTTTACTATTATCTTTCTGTTTATTAAGAAGTATGCTATAGTCGGCTATTATGTAATAAATACTAGAAAAACAATAATGTAACTTTCAATCATCAATAAAGGTATGTATTTTCTTTAAGTATTGTTCAATGTATGTTATATAACTGTGATACGAAAAATGACGTTACACTACCCGGTGTTTCCACCGACGGCCGGGGTGTGACAAAATTAATTCCTAATTAATTTATGACTAATACTAATCAAATAAATATGATTTCTCCTTTAATATATTATTTTTATAATATATTAATAAACCATAATATTCTCTCTTTCTCCCTTAAATTACCTTGTCAAGTTGCTTTGGAGAAGGCAACCCAAAAGGACCATGCACAACCGGGTCAAGTACATACCAAATATAGTTATGGTCTTAGACACTATTCCAACAGTCTCCCACTTGGATAAGTCTAGTAACTATATCTCACATATGACTTCAGAATCTGATTAGCAATCGTAGCTCTTATACTTCGTTGTCAACTCTGATCAACTTGTCCTTTATATAAGGGATCGTATAATCCTCCATTATGGATATCATGCTGACAATGCTTATTGTCCAGCACTTGTTCCTCGATTTCCGATTTGTTTGACATAGAATTTAGTTGAACGCATCAACTTCATTCTTACCGGGCCCGACACATAAGTCAAACCAAATCATCAAGTGGCCAACATATCACTTTTAATCTCATAGAATAAAAGGAACAAATCAACTTTGACTCATATGCATCCATTGTTTACTAATTGAATTATGCACAATAATGTGTTTTATAACATCAAGTTACTAATGCGTTTACACATCATCAATGCATAACCAACCAGCAAACAACAACCATATCTCTAAGTTTTAAGACTATATGATACTATCTCTTTGCGATCACTTAAGGGAAAACACCACTAAGTGATACCAGCAAACTCAGGTTTATTCCAATGCTCAAATCATATTCATAAGCACTCATGAACTTTGCAGCAAACCTTTGCTATGCCCAAAACCTTTTAGACAATCTACAAACAATTCATGACAGTCTTCATTCATATCTACTTCCAAAATATGACCGACTGTGGACTGTTTGAATAATCCTATCATTCAGGAAGTCAAAACATGCAAAATGGAAACAATAGATAAACAACCAACACAAGATAGTAGCTTTACTCATAAATAACACAATTTTATTTATTCATCAAATGTCAAGTACAAACTATTTATTACACGTTTCCTATCTAATCTAAACTTATATCATCCTTCAGCCCAATGCTCCTAGCGTTCTACAAGTGTTTGACCCTACTCAGTCCCTTCGTAAGGGGATCTGCTGGGTTTTCTTTTGATGATACCCTCTTTACAACGAGGAGTCCTTCTTCTACCCAATGTCTGATAAAATGGTATTTTCTGTCAATATGTCGAGATCTACCATGATCTGTTAGTTCCTTGGTCAAGGCAACCGCTCCTTCATTATCACAGAAAATTTCCATCGGCTCCTTTATGGATGGCACAAATCCAAGGTATCCAATGAAGTTCTTTAACCATATATCCCCCTTTGACGATTCGCTCGCCGCAATGTACTCTGATTCGCACGTTGAATCAGCTACAGTCTCCTGCTTTGAACTTTTCCAAGTCATTGCTCCTCAATTCAGGGTAAAGACCCAGCCCAACTGTGATCGGAAATTATCCTGATCCATCTGAAAACTAGCCTCACTATACCCTCGTACCCTTAAGTCATCAATCCCACCGAGGACTAGAAACCATTTCTTAGTCCTTCGCAGGTACTTAATAATATTCTTAACTACAATCCAATGGGCTCTACCAGGGTTCCTCTGATACCTGCTGACCATGCTCAAAGCGAAGGTCACATCAGGGTGAGTACAAGTCATAGCGTACATGATAGAGCCTACTGCGGAAGCATAAGGTACTCGGCTCATATCAGCTATCTTTGTCTCTGTACTCGGGCTCTGAGTCTTACTCAGCTTGGTATTGTTTTGGATTGGCAACTCCCCTTTCTTGGAATTTTCCATACTAAAACGTTTTAGTACCTTATCCAAGTTTGTATCCTGACGGAGTCCTATCAGTCTCTTTTCTCTGTTTCTTACTATCCTTATTCCCAGAATATAAGCAGCCTCTCCGAGTTCCTTCATAGCGAAACATTTCCCAAGCTAGGACTTGACCTCCTGCAAGGTTGGGACATCGTTTCCTATGAGCAGTATGTTGTCGACATACAATACGAGGAAGCTCACTATACTCCCACTGGCTTTGACATACACACAAGATTCATCTTCGCTTCATAGAAAGCCAAACTCTTTTACCTTCTCGTCAAAACAAAGATTCCATCTACGAGGCACTTGTTTCAATCCATAAATAGATTTCTCAAGCTTGCATAATCTATTTGGATGCTTCGCATCGACAAAACCCTCTGGCTGATTCATGTAAACATCTTCAGCCAACTTTCCATTAAGGAAAGCGGTTTTCACGTCCATCTGCCATATTTCATAATCATGAAACGCAGCTATTGCAAGCATTACCCTAATAGACTTTATCTTCGCAACTGGCGAGAAGGTCTCATCATAGTCAACTCCGGGAGTTTAAGTAAAGCCCTTCGCAACCAATCGCGCTTTATAAGTATGCACTTTCCCATCCATGTCCATCTTCTTCTTGAAGATCCACTTGCACCCGACTGTCTTATGACCCGGTAAATTATCAACCAAATTCCAAACTTGGTTGTCGTACATGGACCGAATCTCGCTGTCCATCGCCTCTTTCCATTTCGCAGACTTCGGGCCTGTCATGGCTTCCTTGTAGCTGCTAGGTTCGTCCAAATTTACTAGTGTACTATCACTAATAAACGTATCCCCTTCAGTAGTAATATGAAAACCATAAAATTGGGGTGGAACACTAGCCCTAGTGGAATGTCGAAGAGGTAAGGACTCGTCAACAGGTTCAACAGGAGTTTCCTCCTACAGTTGAGTGCCAGTGTCACAGGTTCCTTCACCGCTTTGATCTTGAATCTCTTCAAGTTCAATTTGCCTCCCACTTTCTTCTTGGCTTATCAATTCCCTTTCTCGAAAAACTCCTCTTCTAGCAACGAAGACAACATTGTCATTCGATCTATAGAAAAGATAGCTAAAAGGCTTCTGCGGATAGCCGATGAAATAATATTTCTCACTACGAGGTTCAAGCTTGTCATGAGTCTCTCGTCTTACGAAAGCCTCGCAACCCCAAACCTTAATATGTGCCAATGAGGGAGCCTTCCCTGTCCACATCTCATGAGGAGTCTTGGAAACCTTCTTGATGGGAACTAAGTTAAGGATATGGGCGGCAATCTCTAAGGCGTACCCCCAGAAAGCTATTGGTAACGAAGTCCGACTCATAGTAGGACGAACCATGTCCAAAAAGGTCCGATTACGTCTCTCAGCCACACCATTCAATTGTGGCATCCTTGGAGGCGTCAATTGTGAATTAATTCCGCATTCTTTTAGACAGTCGTGAAACTCAAGACTTAGGTACTCTCCTCCTCGGTCTGACCGAAGCATCTTGATTTTCCTGACCAGCTGATTCTCCACTTCATTCTTAAACTCTTTGAGCTTTTCAAAGGTTTCTGACTTTTGCTTGATTAAGTAGATATATCCATATCTATTATAATAATCTGTAAAAGTCACGTAGAAGCGGCAAGCATCCCTGGTGATGGATCTAAAGGGTACACACACATCGGTGTGTATGAGATCCAATAAACCCTCACCCCTTTTACAAGTGCTAGTAAATGGTGACTTGGTCATCTTCCCAAGTAAACAAGATTCACACGTGTCATCGTCCCTAAGGTCGAATGACTCTAACACTCCATCCTTTTGGAGTTGGGCTATGCGTTTCTTGTTGACATTGCCAAGGCGACAATGCCACAAGCATGCTTTGTCTAGACTAGTAGACGAATCAATATTCAAAACATCATTTCCTAAATTATCAATAACCATCACAGATTCATAAATCCCATTACAAGGTAATGCATTAAAATAAAAGACACCATTCAAATAAACGTTAATAGAACCATTACTATTATCAAAAGAATATCTGAAACCTTATCTAAACAACCCATAAAATGAAATAATGTTTCTTGCCATATCTGGCGAATAACAGCAATTGTTTAAATCTATCCCTAACCCATTATTCAACACTAAAGAATAAACACCGACTTTGGTCACAGGCGACGATCTTCTGCTTCCCATAATCAGGTTCATCTTTCCATGTTCCACCTCCCTACTTCTTTTTAGGCCCTGCATATCAGAACAAATGTGGTAACCACACCCTGTATTAAGAACCCATGAAGTAGCAAATGATGAGTTATTAGATTTAATAGAATACATACCTGCAAATGTGGGCTTAATCTTCCCATCTCTTTTGTCTTGCAGATATTGAGGGTAGCTTCGCTTCCAGTAGCCCTTTTGGTGGCAATAGAAGCACTCTGCTTCTTTGGGATCGGAAGAGGGTTTAGCAGGGATGGCTTTGGTCCCACTTGAGGACGAACCATCTCGGGGCTTCCCCTTATGGTGGCTCTTACATGGAGCCTTCCTCTTTTTACCCTTTCCTTGACCTATTTCCATCACAGGAGCGGCCACAACAGGGGACGGTGCAACGAATTATTCTTTGAGGTTGCTCTCAGCAGTCCTCAAGAGTCCTTGGAGCTTGCTCAAGGAGACCTCCTCCTTGTTCATGTGGTAGGTCATCCTAAACTGGTTGTAGCAGGAGGGTAAGGAGTGGAGGATTATGTCGATAGCCAAATACTCATCAAACTTAACATTAAGTTTGAGAAGACGATCAACATACCTCTGCATTTTCTACAAATGAGAGGTTAGGGATTCTCCACTCCCCATCTTAGCATTGATCATGTTAGTGATGCTCTTGCCTTGCGCTCTGGTGATACCTGTCCAACAAATCCTAATGCATTTCATACAGATACATGTCCTCATAGGACTTTTGGATTTCGAGGTTCATGGTGGCCAGCAGGATGTAGTGAACTTTCATAGCATCACACTCGTGCGCCTCAAAGCGGCCAACACTTCAGGAGTAGCAACATCTGGGATGATCTTCTCAAGCTTTTCATCGAGGAAATATTCTTTGTCCTCGTAGCGTGTGATCATGCGAATATACCTCATCCACTCGTTGAAGTTTGAACCATCAAATGTCACTTTCTGACACAGGTTCATCAACGAGAATGACCCAGAAGCGTTGTTATTGTTTACAGACATCTGAAAAAGAAAGGAACAAATTTTGATTAGAAATGAATCCCTAGTTAAACACCCAAATGAGAAATTAGGGCTAGGATCCAACAACATTATTTACAACTTAGAAAGGGATGCCATACTCTAAAAGTAAATAATTTGAAGGTAAATGAATGACGATTCATTGAACTTTTCAATGGCATGTTTAAATCTCGATATGCATTTCAAATTTGTGACTGGGATACCGAGGATCGCAAACAAATTGTGAATAACCATGCAAATCAACATGGTGCACTCAATGTCTCTATCACCTAATCAATGTGCCGGTAAACCACACACGCTCCATTGATCTATGACAAACATCGAGTCACCCTTCGCTACCAATGTCATCCCCAAATTGATGTGCCGGTTAACCACACGCGCTCCACCAATGTTTGACAAGGGTATAAAGTGTAATTCCATGGATTAGCATCATTTTCACATTTTACCCTAAAGTAACTAAGATTGGGAATTTGTAAAACATGTAGTTACTTTGTAACTTACATTATACTTTTAATGAGGAGAGGGTTGCCCTATCCTACCCGTTCGGCTAACAACCCTCCACCAGTCAAGTAAGCGGTAGGTGTGAGTGCACACCCATTAAGCACCATTTTATAGGCAGCAACCTTATACCCACCTTATAGACTGACTTTGTCAATGAGGCCTACTAACGGTAAGACTAGCGTTTTAAGTTATATATATATATATATATATATATATATATATATATATATATATATATAAATTAATTAAGCTTCTAATAATATATAATAGTATAGGGTTGAATTTTAAACTTGTAAAATTCTAAGGGTTTGAAATTTAAATTAATCAAAATTAAACTTCTAATCACAAATTCAAATTTCAAAACTTGAGGGCAAGTTTTGCACTTTTCAAAACATAAGGGATCAAATAACAAATAATTCAAATTAAACAATTAATTTCGTAATTATCTATATTTGACCTAATCTTATTTTAGTCATTAGATAATTACCAAATAATTTTAAATAATCCATATTTATCATATAAATAACCAATATTTAAAAGATTTGAAATTATATATTGTTTTGGCAAGGATAATCATTTAATTAAGATAAAATTCGGATTTTAACTTCAAAAAATGATTTAGGCATCAAATCCAAGTCAAAAGAGTAGCTAAATCCTGAAACACCCTATGTCTGACGCACAAACTCGCTGAGTCATACCTGGACTCGCCGAGTAGGGCCAACTCGCCGAGTCCAGATACTGACTCGCCAAGTTGAGTCAGGCAGAGGCAAAAAACTCGATTTTTAGCAAACAAAATAGTTAAGCATCACATACAATTGAAACCAACCTGGCTCTGATACCACTGTTGGGTTTTATGCATAAGAAACATTCCTATTTGCTCATACAAACCTTAATGCTTGGATCTAGGTTTCTCAATTGTACATGCTTTGATTCCAAGACTTACAAACCTAGATCTATCATAGATAATTCGAAATTACCATAACAAAAACAGATCTAAGTGGTTTACCTCTTTCAAGTAGCTTGAATCCTTATAGTCTTCTTGATCTTGATCTTAGAGTCACAAATGTAACTCCTCTAATGGTTCACAAACCCCAAAAGCAAGAAGGCAATATGAGAGAGGATGAGAGATGCTAGAAATCGGCCTAGGGTTCTCTTAGAATCAAGTGGTAGCCGATTTCAATACCCTAGGGGTCTTATTTATACTGCTGGGTGCTAGCATTTCAGCCTAAACCCTAATGGACAGCTTAATCACCAAGCAACCCATATCCCCATCATAATTTCGTTCCCCCTTAGTCCATTAGGTTCTCCAGCCCAAAACTCAACTATCATGCATTTGACAGTTTATACCCCTTTATTTAATTAGTCTCTTTTAGTCACCAAATTAATTCCTAATAAATTTATGACTAATACTAATCAAATAAATATGATTTCTCCTTTAATATATTATTCTTATAATATATTAATAAACCATAATATTCTCTCTTTCTCCTTAAATTACCTTGTCAAGTTGCTTTGGAGAAGGCAACCCAAAAAGACCATGCACAACCGGGTCAAGTACATACCAAATATAGGTACAGACTTAGACACCATTCCAACAGTTCTTTATGAATGTCATTAGCATTCTGGAGTGGCGAACCCTGGTCAATATGAGCGATCATTGGAGCCAGAATTGGAAGAAACATGGAAGGGGTGGCTCGGAAGGCTTGAGCTGTGAGAAATGATTTTGCCTTAGCCATTTGAATTCCCTTCCAGAGAACATCAGCCAAAGAGGATGGCTAGGAGACTACGTACCAGATCCTCTTTTCTTCTGCTATTATCTCTTTCGGAAAGAGCTTGTTTAGAGCTTCTAGACCAAGAACTCCATCAGTGACATATTCTTCTTCACTGTCTTCTACTTCTGAAACTTTGGGAGAGGATTCAGAAAGGATCTTGATTTCATCATCACTTTCAATTTCATCCCGGAGTGTGAATTCCGAGACTGGTTTCCAAACATGACCGTGGCCTTCTCCCCCTCTTGCATCGGTGGAACGAGGAACCGGTGCAAGCAACAGTGACTCTTTCATACCATCAAAATTTTCAGAAACATTTTTGAAATCTAGTGTTGAGTTGTTTAGTGAGAGCATCATACGTTGTGGAAGTGGGGGCTTAAGTAGCAAGATGATCGAACTGATGACCAAAGATGGTTAACATCTCATTAAACTTCCGATTCGGAACACATCAACAATGTTCCAAGTGGATTGGAGCAGTTTGATGAGGACTTGTTGAATTATGAGATTCATCTCATCCTTCTTCTTGATTTCATTCTCCAATATTTGAATCTGCTTCTCATGATGAACATGGTTCTGCTTGACGAGATCATTGGTAGTAGCAACTAAGTCATCATGGACCTGGAGCATTGTTGTGATCGTATCAAGGTAGTGATAAACCAAGACATCGTACTTTGCTTCGACTTCTTCTATGGAGTGTTTGAGCTGAAGTGAGATTAGTTGATCTAACTGGGCTTCTCTTTCAACAACTGAAAGTCCGGACTGATTGGATAGATACTGGATAATGGCATCGAGCTTGGAATACAGTCCGAAAACCTTTTGATCAATTTTGGTGTTAATCTCTATTACAGAAGTTTCGATGGAGGATACTTTTTTCATCGTAGTCGACACGTTTGTATGAATCTCTAGGAGAGCAAACAGATCGATATAATCTCCAACGGAGGATCTGGTGTCAGAATTGGAGTGTTATGGCTTTTCCTTGTGAGATGTGGGATTTGTAGAAGGACCAGGATGAGTTGCAGCATCATCTTCTTTCATCTTGATGTTCGAGTTATCATCTCCATCTGGAGTTGAGGAAGAGGATCTGAAGTCAAATGCAGACTTGGATGAGGATGGCCTGGATAGGAATTTGGCAGATGACATGAATTGTGTGTCCGAAATAGTGTTTCCATCATCAATCAGCATAACTTCCACTGAGAGTTCTTCATTTGTATCGGTTTGAATGAGGTTGTTGTGAGGATTGACCAGAGATTGTTTCGAGGCAAGTTCGTTATCGACATCAGTGTCAGTGGGAGGAACATATAGAAGGTTGCTTTGAATTTCTCTATTTCGCATTGAAATGAGTGTAGACTCCACTTGGTCTCGAGTAAGGTACGAGCATTTGATTGCAACCTTGTTTACAAAATCTTCCTACATTGGATCATCAGAACCTAGTCGTCTTGTACTCCTTTCGGGTACCAGACCAGTTGTGGCATCCGAAGTCGTAGGGACTACTCCAGCTTTGGAATGCTTGAGGTCCGGAACAGGGGTTCCAGAGTTTGTGTGTGAGGAAGAAAGTGGGATATCAAATTTGACACGTGGGTGTGTTTCACGGGGGGCAAGGAACTATGTTCAACACCGGCATCACCTTGTTGGGATGGTGAGGGTGGATTATTAGCAGACTCCCAGTGAGTGTGTGCTTGTGATTTTGAAACACTGAGAGGTGCCTTAGATGAGTGGGCAAGAGGGGTGTTCTGACAGCCAGATTCAGCCGAAATGTCCTTGGAACCTTGCTGTTGAGAGGAAGAGCCGACTTTGGTTCTCTTTTGAGGATTTGACAAAGAGGGAGACGTTTTCTGTTTGGCGGACTTCTTGGACTTCCCTGGCTCGGATGACGTTAGCTTGGCCACTTCTGGAGTGGGCTCAATGGGGACTTGGGTAGACTGTGTTGGGTCGAACACAGTCGAAGTCTACAAAAGTTTTTGTAAATGAATAGATCCGGAAGGGATACGGTCCAATATGTGTTGAGGAAACCTCCGGACAGGACCAAAAGAAGATTGGTCCGAAATTCTATAAGATTTAACAACTTTGAAAGAAACGCATACCTCTGGAAGAATCATATTAACAGGAAGAAGTTCGGAAAGTTCCCTGAAGAGTTGCTGAATCGTCAAAGCCCAGAACCTAGGACTTGAAATCTCATTTTCTTTTCTCTTGATGGAAAACTTGCACAAGTCTTGCCATAGCACCTCTGGAAGATCAACCGCATTGCTTCGTCTGGAGTAGATACTGTAGACAACGTGAAGCCAATCGTTGTTCAGTGTGTCCGTTCCACCGTGCTTTCCGGACAACCCATGGATGATAAAATGCATCAACACTGTCCATAAACCTGTAACATCAGATTTTTTGAAATTCTTGGCCTTGTAGTCATGGGTGTACCCAATGTGGTTCAAGAACTGTTGGAACTCTTCTATTGTTGGTTCTTGTACTTTGAAACCCTTGGGGTTTGGTTTCACACTGATTTCCCTAAGGAATGTAGATTCTAGATGGGCACTATTCTATCGCCAATGATTTTTGTTTCCAGAACATTGTCTTCGAGTTTGATTCTGGTGAAGGCTTTGTGAAGATGATGAAGTGGGAGAGGTGGTTCAGGGACTTTGGTGAGAGGGTTGGAGATAGGATGGTTTTCCGTGCACTCAATCATGACTCTGATGGATTCATCATAATCTATAGGGTTTAGTGAAAATGCTTAGATTGTGTCCCTGAGAAAAGGCTCAGATGATGTCGATGATGATGATCTCTTGAAAGGTTTCTTCTTGGCAATCGATTTCTTGGGAGTGGAGGCAAATAGTGCAATATTATGTGATGAGGGTTGAGAAGCCATTGTTGCAACGAGTTAAAAGCTTGAAGAACACGATGAACAAATAGATAATTTGAGGGTTTTGAAGAGTGTTGAATGCGCAAAGAGGTAAATTAGATGTTTGGAGAGTATTTATAGGTAAGGAAAACGGGTTGGGTTAAGGGAAGTAATGATGAGGATCTGAATTTTAACCGGGTTGCATTTAATGAGTAACCAATTTTGGAGGGTGAGTTGACATGGGAATGAAAAGTTAGGGTTGTTTGTAGCTAGAAGTGGAAAACCCAAATGGCGATTTGATGGTTGCTTTTGGAGATGTGCGATCGTGGCACGAATATCAAGGAAGATAAGGATCAAAAGTTATTGTTGCTTAACATTTCATCTTATGGACTCTTGCTTTCCCAAATGATCAATTTCGAACAGTTTAAGATGCGGAGGGTTAAAGGTTGTGTTCCGGATTGTGAACAATTTAAGTAATGGTCCGGAAGGATATCAGTCTGGAGTGAAGCTTGAATTTCCGGAGTCAAGAAAAAGTTTGAGATTACGGAGTCAAAAATTTGTTGCGATTCCGGAGTCAAAAATTGATTACGATTCCGGAGTCAAAAATTGATTACAATTCCGGAGTCAAAAATTGATTACGATTCCAGAGTCAAAAAAATTGAAGTAATGATTTTAAGTTCTAGAGAAAAAGATTTAAAGGATTTCCATAAAAGAATTTGAAAGATGTTCCGGAACAAGATTTAAGAAAACATCCAGAGTGAATTTTGAAAAATTCGAAGTATAGAATGTAATACCTTTCCGGAGTGGAATTCCGGGATGCCATTATGAAGTATATTCCGAGATGAAAAATGTGATCGAGATGACTATGCGGACTTAGAACAACAAAGGACAAAGGATCAGGATGAGTTGTACAACTTAAGATTCAAGTGATGGTTAGAAATAAAGACAATTAAAATGATCCTATGTATTCTGAAAGAGAGTAGTTCCGGAAAAAAAATTAAGATTGGAACCAATTTTCTGTCAAATACTTCCATCAAAGAGAACAAGTCTCTTGAAAGAACTAAGGATCTGGCATCATCATACCCATCTTGTTCAGAAAACCATTGAAGTTGGTTTTGTCTAATGCCTTAGTAAAGACATCAGGAATTTCATCGTCAGATGGAACAAAAATGAGTTCAATGTTACCATTTAAAACATGGTCTTTTATGAAATGGTAACGTATGTCAATGTGCTTCGTCATAATAGCACTTATAGAATCACAATAGATAGTAATGCGTTGAAAACGATAACCATAATCCAAGAGTTAAGACTTCATCCATAGAACTTGAGAGGTAAAGCTGGCAGCAACAATGTATTCAGCTTTGGCTGTAGAGAGTGCAATGCAGTTCTGTTTCTTGGATAACCAACTAACCAATCGTCCACCTAAAAATTGACAGCCACCCGATGTGCTTTTTCTATCAAATTGAAGACCACCATAGTTTGAATCTGAGTATGCTTGAAGTGAGAAGCTCTGTGACAAGCCAAAATTTCTATCTTGTACATCCATTCAATTTAGTCAAAGCCAGACTCGTTTCTGCTATCTTTTGGCATTGTAAGGTCTGTTGAGTGTTCTAAGCCTAGTACATTCAAGGTTTGGGTTGAGGGATGAGTTATCTTATGTTCATCGTATTACATTCGACCGAAGAAATCCTTCAAGAGGAGTGTACAACCTCACACATGAGTGTACGGCCGTACACTCAAAGTGTTCGTGAACTCATGCCCATATATAAGCCAATCCTTCTTTTTCCCTCACTTTTCACACTTCCCAGTCAAGAAATCCGATTCTCTCTCAACTATCATCAATCATTTCATCTTGATCTTCAAAAATGTAAGTATATATTCCATTGATTAGTTGATACATTGCTTTATCTAGTGAAGATCCATGATTTCATCCATGAAATTATCTCTTTTGGTTAGATCTTCAAGTCTTCATCACTTTCACCAAGAACACCAAGAACACCTACTTGTTCTTGGGCCGTGAACTCCATAGGAACCTCCAAAAGTGTGAGTATTTCTTCTATCTTAGTTAAGCTTGAGAAAGACTTGATTCCTAACCTTGAATCATCATCTAATGCAAGAACTCCAAGGGTGTACGGCCGTACACCCCTCTTATGGCCGAAATCTCATCTTATGTCCCAACATAGGATCTTGAAACACTTAATGGATGCTCGAAAAGGGCATAAACACCCTTTTTGCATGTTTCGTCCATGAGTGTATGGCCGTACACTCCATGACCATACACACAATGGCCGTATACCACATTGACCGTACACATATTGGCCGAATACACCCTACTGTAGCCGTAAACCCCTTTGATGCAATCATATGTGATTGTAACACTTCAATCTAAGTGTTTCCTAGTACCGAAGGTGGTTCCTAGCATAATTAGTTGTTATATACACTAATTATATACATATATGTGTCATTATATGCTTAATAGGATCTGTTTGTGCACAAGACTTCACTCGACACTCAGCTTCCTATATCGATCTTACATTCATATCACTCACTACTAGTGAGTTCATACCCCTTAACTTATCTATTAAATGATTTTAAATGCTTTTATGGGGGGGGGATACAAGTAGAAACATTATAGTTATTATATCAATCACATGTGATTAATAACTATCAAACAAGTGGATTTCTTATAATCCAAATTGTTTTATCAAGCAAACTATTTCAAAACAATTTATAAATTGACATCAAGTCATCGATAGCCATTCAAATGGTTAAAACTCTTTTATATGCTAAACTCTTTTAAAATTATATATTGTCAAAATCATGTGTATATAGATATAGTTGTATAAATAAGGTTGAGAGGGCTTAGGGCTGATAACTCACCTTATTTCCTGTTCCTTGTTTGGTTGTGGACTTAGGGTATTCAGTTGTTTGCCCGAGTTTCGTTGAATCTTAGTTATATATTATGTATATGAGTATAGATATAAAAGTTCTTACATCAGTTCAACACCTTTGGGTAGCAAAGGTGTGGAAACATACTCAGTCATTCAAATAACATTACTAGTAAACTATAACATGTATAGTTTAGGTAATTACTACTCACTATTTCTAGTATAATGATACATATAAGAGTCAGTTCATTCATGAGTCAATACAAACATACTATAATGAGAAACAGAAGGAACATACTATAATGATAAATAGGGAGGAACATACTATACACTAGAACATATAGAACATACAATACACTAGAACATACTGCACAAACACAAGAATACTATAACATTAATGTGAGCAACTACTTCATGGCATGGCAATATACTGATGTGTCACGTTTTGTAACCAGAGTATCCTGGAGGGAGAGCGTGAATTTGTGTATAGATCTATATGGGATTGACTATCCTACACCTTGCTGCTAGCTACAGTGGGACCTGCATGTAACGTCCAAAAATTTCGACCAATTTAAAACATTTTATTTCATTCAAAAACCACTGAGTTAACACAACTTGTTTTCAAAATAGTTCAAACATCATAGTATTTCCCAGAAGCATATCATAAGAACATAAAACAAGAGGAGCGGTACGATCACGCCTTCGCCTTGCCACGATCTCCTGAAGTACCTGAAACAATAAACCACAACTGAAAGCTCGAAAGCTTAGTAAGTTCCCCCAAAGTACCCATACACACATAAACATACACATACATCAAAGAACAACATACTACGGGTCCAATCAACCTTCCGGTTGGAATACCCCTGGCCCTCAACCATCGGGTTGTAATGCCTACGTACTACGAGCCAAATCATCCTACCGGGATGGAATACTCTTGGCCCACAACCATTGGGTTGGAATGCCCATACACCTATACGTACACCAATAACTACTATGGGTCCAATCATCTCGCAAGATGGAATACCCTAGGCCCCTCAACCATCGGGTTAGAATGCCAACATACTATGAGTCTAATCATCCAACCGCGATGGAATACTCCTGGCCCACAACCATCGGGTTGGAATGCCCCACTTCCTATACATACCGCAACTACTACTAGTAGGGGTCCGATCATCTCTCAGGATGGAATACCCCAGGCCCCTCAACCATCGGGTTGGAATGCCAACCTACTATGAGTCCAATCATCCTACCGGGATAGAATACTCCTGGCCCATAACCATCGGGTTGGAATGCCCCACACTAGCAAACATGTACGCATAACAGGCAACCACATAACACTCTACAAAACCAACATACTAGGGCCCTATCATCCTACCGGGATGGAATACCCTCTGCTATTGCTCAACATACATAACCCGCAGTTAACCTCCTACCAGCGTACATAAGGAAAGACCATATACAGGTCTATAAATAACCACTACCCAACTACCAGGGCGCTAATCCAACAAAACTAGCCATCACTTAACTATCCATTCCCCTAGGATGCTAAGCTAACAAGGCATATCCTCATATCATTATCCTATCTACCTGGATACTAGCAAGCATATCTTCACATAACATAGCAAGCTCTAAACAACAATTCAAAGGGCCGACCTTGGTGCCTTAGACCCTTGAGTACAGTGAGCATAACTCACCTGAAATGAAGAACCAAACCACGGAAGCACACACCCGAAGCACTGCTCCAAACTCCAACACCTATTGCCATCAATGGACCATTGACATAAAAAACCAATTACCATAACACCCTTGAAGGTCAAAGTCAAAGTCCAGGCCAAAGTCAAACTTCCTGATAGACTCTACTCGCCAAGTCAACCTGTTGACTCGTCGAGTCCTTATACTCTGAAAAATCTTAGAACACAACTCAACTCGTAGAGTCACCCCAAGACTCGTCGAGTCCAACGATCTCCGAGTCCCATCCTGCTCAACTCACAGAGTCACCCCTCGACTCACTGATTCGAGGTTGTAACCAGAAGAGGTTAGGGTTTTGCGACCAGACTCGCTGAGTCCAAGAACAGACTCGCTGAGTCCAAGGAAATCTTCAACAGACACGCCGAGTTGCTCTTCCAACTCGCCGAGTCCATGCTTATGTTCATACAACTCGTCGAGTACACCCATGTAACTCGCCGAGTCTCTCCGGTTCTTAATCCATACAGAAGCGTTTCGAGCCATGCTGGGGCTCTAATCCTTAGATCCACTCTTCTACAGTCTAACCCTCACATAAAGTGGCAACCTCAGATCTAAGCCTCTAACTCGAAATAGCTCTCAATCATACAAAAAATGCCCCAATCTCAAATGATAATATATCTAGATGCAATAGAACCCAAGAAACATATTATTACCTGTAATATATGCTCCGAGTGATGTAGATCCTGGATCTACACCATTCCTTTGCAGCAAGCCTCTTGATCTTCAAGCCCCTTTTTAAGATTTCCTCCTCCAAAGCTCTATTCTCTTTATTAATGGAGGCTCACTCGATTCTAGGGTTTTTGGGTCTCAAAAGGGTGGCGAAGAGGCTGAGGGTGGGTTATAATGTGCTTTATATAGGGCACAACCTTGGGATTAGGGTTTTCTCTCTTCAGCACCAACTTGTCGAGTCCAAGCCGCCGACTCGACGAGTTGGCCACTTAGTCTACGACTCAATCCCACTCCGAGTCAGCGAGTAAGAAGACCTACTCATCGAGTCCTTTCTTTTATTTACACTTTTTCCCTTCATCGAACTTCTGAAATTTCGGGATGTTACAACTCTCCCCCACTTAAATTAGGCTTCGTCCTTGAAGCCTACTGTAGCATACGCTTCAGAACAAACCCCTAGCACTGCAGACTCCGATTTCTCAATCAACTAAGGTTCTTACAAACCCTACTTCTGCCTCTCTCTTAAATGGCTTATTCTCGCGTGGCATCCTTGCCACTACTCCAAGTCGACCATTTGCCTTTCAATTCCAAAAGCACCACCTATCAGTATCATATCACCCGATAATACTAACACTTCATATCAGGGGCACACTTCCACGCCCTGCAAATGCTAGATTCCACTAACACCCATTGAGTTTTGCTAAGACACTAACCCATCTTTCTTCACCCAAGATTGGTGATAACCCTGATAACTTGCAACCTGGAATGAACCCTGTTCCCCCTTCTGATTCTATCCCTCATATGCTGACAGGATACTGCATCCTTCAGCTCCCATAACCCATCAACCAACCATAACGCGTAACCACTCGTACCTGGCCCAATAAGCCTCGGGCTAGAATACCAGGCACGCCTATAACCGGTCCAGTCATCCCCAGGATGGTATATCCTCGCATCCTCATGTATGTTTGGCCCATTCAACCCTCGGGTTGGAATACCAAACACACCAGGTCCAATCAATCATAGGGTCCGATCATCCTCGTGATGGAATACCCCAGATTGGAATACCTCCATATACATAACTCAAACCTACAACCATACTCGGAACCAAGGACCTTGTCCTTGCGTCACCCTCGAACCCTTTGGTTCAACACAACAGATTTTAACCCACTCACACCTCCTCATCACGATCTCTAGGTCCTCGACCTCTGACCGTAATATCCTTATACAGTCCTCAGCACCAGTCCAGACTATTCCCAAGTCTGTTAACCTGCTGTCTCACCTTCCTCTGTCCAAATCTCCAATCTGGAACCACTATCCTCCTCCTCTTCCAAGGAGACTGAAAAGATGCCTGCGCATCACCCAACATTGCCACAATGACAGAACCTCGCTATACATCACCCCTTAGCGGCACACACCGCTAACTCAGAACATGCCTACGTACTCAGAGACTGATCGCGTGGATAGCAACCCATACATAGCCTGCTGCATTTCCTCGACATATCCACGACACATGCAAAGTCCTTACTATAACTGAACCGCCTCATTGCACCACTCCAATAATCAACAATCAAACCGCGATGGGTAACACTCTACACCCAGCGGCTCATTCGAGAATTTCCAATTCTCCCCCACTTAGAGCACTAGCTATTATTCACAGGCGACGAGGCTGACATGCTGCTCAATCTGTAACGTCCCAAATTTCAAGACTAAAACTTTTCCTTTAATAAAGTATCACTTAAGGTAAAATCATCATTTCAAAACGTAAACAGAGTATTAGTTTTCAAACACATGTTCATTATCAGAGTAAAACATTCCTAGGCTGACTAATCTATGGTGTGTGCCATGCGATCATCCCGAGCTCCAACAGCCGCTACCAGAAGTACCTGAAACCAAAACTGAAAGCCGTAAGCACGAATCTTAGTGAGTTACCCAGATACCACATACCATACAACCATTCATAGCCAAGAGCTATACATAACCGACTTATCCATAATCAAATAAGGTGCTATGTGCCATACACAGTCTTGCCATTATGCCATGCACCGCGCGTGGTCTTCCAGGTCAAGCCTGGGCCGCTCCCTGGGTCTTACAGACAAGTGCCAAGGGCCACCCCTGGTCTTACAGACATGTGCCAAGGGCCACCCCCTGGTCTTTTTTGAAAATATCACAAAGACAACCGTACATACTACTCTACTTAGCTAAACAGCATACAGTGTGCCAGAAGCCACCTCCTGGTCTTTCATATATAATAGCATACAATGCGCCAGGAGCCACCTCCTGGTCTTTCATACATATTGGCTAGGGCTAACCCCCGGGTCTTCCTGTCATACATAATAACATACTATGCGCCAGGAGCCACCCCCTAGTCTTTCATGCATATTGCCTAGGGTTAACCCCCGGGTCTTCCTATCATACATAATAACATACTGTGCGCCAGGAGCCACCCCCTGGTCTTTCATGCATAGTCTAAATGGGTCGGCATTGGTGCCTTAGACCCATACAAACAGTGAGGAGACTCACCTCGCGCTGCTGAACTCTGTTGATAATCCTCTGGCTGCTGGCCGACAACTCTCTGAACTCCTGCTCCACTCGCTCCCCAAGCTACCAATGTCAAAGCAACACTGAGTCTAACTGACCCCCGAAAGACAACCAAGTCAACTCAGGTCAAAGTCAAATTCCTGGTCAAAGTCAACCTTCCAGGTCAACCCTACTTGCCGAGTTCTTATGCTCAAAGTCCTTCCAGTCGCGACTTGACTCGCCGAGTCAGCCCCTGACTCGCCGAGTCTACAGATTCCCAAATCCTGTCCTGACCAACTCACTGAGTCCTTGCTCGACTCGCTGACCCGAGTCTTAACTCGAAGGGTTTGGGACCACGCGACCTGACTCGCGGAGTCTAAGAATAAACTCGCCGAGCACAAGGCAATCTTCAACCAACTTGCCGAGTTGTTCATCCAACTCGCCGAGTCCATGCCCATCTTCATCCGACTCGACGAGCTGTTCATCCCACTCGTCGAGTTCCTCCTCATCTTCAAGCTACTCGCCGAGTCCACTCGAAGGACTCGCCGAGTCCATTCAGATCTACATACATGTAAAAGACTTTCGAGTCATGCATGGACTCCAAACTGTAGATCTACCCTTCCCAAGCCTATCCCCCACGTAAAGTTGCAAACTTTACGTGTAGAGAGGGAGATCTAGGCAATAAGCACCATAAACTAGGGTTTAAGGCCAAGGGGCTTCAAAATCGACTCAAGGGTTGATACTTTATGCTTCTCCAGTCCATATCACACTTGGATCTGAAGTAGCAACTCCAGATCCGACTCCTAACTCAAAGTAATATCATTATGGCTAAAGAGCCCCAACAACCACACATAAATCTAGATGCAAAAAGGGTCCAGGAACTAGTTTATACCTCCAAAAGCTCTGAAATGTCTTCCCAATCCCGGACCTACAACCCCCTTCTTGCACTCTCAAGATTCTTCTTCTTTCTCCAAGCTAAATGCACTCTTGAAGGAAATAAATGGCTCAAATAGAGGATATGGCGGCTAGGGTTCGATATCCAGGGCTTAAGAGGCAGTAAGGAACCCTAGGAAGAAGATTAAGACGTTTATATAGGCTCCAAGTCCCGAATTTAGGGTTTTCCACACACAGACCAGACTCGCCGAGTCACCTTGGCCTACTCGCCGAGTTGGTCACTTACTCCTCGGCCCGGATCCCGCTCGGACTCGCCGAGTCCCCCTTTGGACTCACCGTGTCGACCCCTAAACTTAGGGTTTTCTTTCCTTTCTTGGCCTTCAAAACTTTGGGTGTTACAACTCTCCCCCACTTAAATTAAACTTCGTCCTCGAAGTCTTCCATGGCCCACCGCCTGCAATCCGCCTTCAATACCCAGCAATTATCCCAACACCAGCCGCCTACCTTCGCTGGTCTTCCACCCGGTCATTCTGACTAACGCAAATCCATGCGGATAATCATTTCGGGTCAACTCTGACCCTGCTCATTCTGGAAACACAACTTACTCAGCCAACAACCTTCTGGTACTCTCCGAGTACTGCAACTGAACCCATAGGGGATTCACCCCTTCTTTCCTCACGCGATTCCCTTGCTTTCCCAAGGCGATGCCCCAAAACAACTATCTCCCCTGCCACTGCGAGGATCCTATCTTCACCAAATCTGTTACTCCTGCTACTTCCAGTACAGGTCATTATCGCCAGTATCGACTGGGCATTCTATCTACTATAATTGGTGTCGAGCACCCCACGACGAACTATCTGAATTTCACCAATAACCGCTCAATCCACTCTGCCACTAATTCATACACCTGATACATTCGCTCTAGCGAATAGGGACCAATGAATGCTACGGGCCATCCGTAGTCTTACAACACTTCCACGCTGCCAGCCAACCAAAGCTACGGGCCGCCCCGCAGTCTTGCTAAACCAGTGCTACGGGCCACATCGTAGCCTAACCATACTCACATACGATTGCTGCGGGCCACACCGCAGTCTTGCTAATCTAATGCTACGGGCCACACCGCAGTCTTACTACACTTCTCTTACTAGTTAGCCATTGGTGAATGCTACGGCCATCCGGTAGTCTGACAACACCTTTCCCCACTGACTAGCTGCTAGTGGATGCTACGACTAACCCACAGTTGATCATACAGCACCATCGAGTACTCCCAAGTGGTACTCATGTCCCAAATGGAACTCCCAACCGATTCCTATGTAATCCGCGATCAGAAATTTCGAGAATGAGGTCTCATAATTGGCAAGTTTTCCCAACTTCCATCTTACACTATCCTCTAATCATACAGTCACCTGAGCCGTCTTTCTTCCTAACAGGAGAGCGAAACTTAACCTAGTTTCAAAACCCCTTCTACTCCCATAACCTGATTGTTCTCCCCCACTTAGCCTCAGCTAAGTCCTTAATGCCTGCGAAAACCCGAAGATTTCCATTCCTTCCTTCCTCACTCGATAGGCATGATAACCACCATCGCCCTATCCCTGCTAGCGATCCGTCTCTAGCCCACTCCAACTACCGTATGATTACCGAATATTAGATGAACACCTCCCGCATCCCTAATGCTAAAAAAAATCCCGTAAGCTCTAACTACTGTCCTTATAGCCTGAATAACTGGGCACAGACTCCTTGGTGATAAGCCACTTTCCTTGATGCTTCCGAAAGCCATCCCGAACGCCCAGATTAGAACCATCATACCCCGATGATGGTGGCTGACCACTTCCCGAACCATTTTCAACCGTAACCGAGATGATACTGAACACTTCGAACCCGAAGTGAAAGATGACCTACACTAGCTACTAATAGCTCCTGGTATGCAATTGGCATATGACAATTCCAAAATACAATCCACATACAAGCAGAGAGACAAATCATACATAAAATCGCCTGAGTCCAGGGTAAAAACCTCCCTAATTCACCTAGGAATGAAAATAGCCATAGATACGTACCTGCAACATTTCTTCCTGTAATCCAGATCTTCCGCATCTGTCAATGCATGGCACTACCCCCTCGCCCATCCGTAATCCTCATAGTCGCTGGGGCAGGCGCACTCCCTGCTCCTCCCCTCATCATCGGGCAGTCGGTCCTCTTGTGGCCCACCTTATTGCAGTGAAAACATAATGGGCTTGCCCCTCGTGGGCAGTCCCTGCTGACGTGACCATCACTGCCACACTTGTAGCAGCCGGAACCCCTGGAACGACACACTCCCTCGTGCGGTTTCCCGCACGTGCTGCACTGACATCGGCCCTGCCGACCCACTAATCGCTGATCTAAAGTCTTGGGTCTCTTCCCGGGACCCTCCAATGTGAATGTCTGATCTGACTTCCTCTTCGCAATGTGCTCCAGATCGATCTCCCTCTCCCTAGCTCTGGCAATCATAGAGTGCAGGGTCGGGCATGCCGAGAAGCTGACATGCTCCCGAATCTCCGCTCTCAACTTGTCATGATAGCGGGTCCTCTGCATCTCATCATCCCCTGCATACTGAGGAACTAATAGGGCCCTCTCCCGAAACTTGGCGGTAATCTCCGCCACCGACTCTGTCGTCTGTCTCATGTCTAGGAATTCTCTGGCCAGCTGCTGAAGCTCCACTACCGGCGCAAACTCCACCCTAAACGTGGTCACGAAGTCTGACCAGGTCATAGCCTCGACGACCAAGGCTCCCAATGAGTCTCCAACTGACTCCCACCAATCTCTAGCTCTGTCTCTCAAACATGCCGCCGCGAAGCGGACCTGCGACCCATCCGGGCAGAAGCTCATCAACTGTGCAGACTCAATGTCTGCGATCCATCTCCTGGCAGCAATGGGGTTCTTCACCCCGTGAATATCCGGCGCACCACATCCTCTGAAGTCCTTGAAGGACAGCATACGCGTACTTGCTTGGCAAGATGCCAAATCACTCTTGAAAGCTCGGAGGCGATCCTCCATCAGCTCAATGATCCCTTCCTTGATCGACCCGAAAATGACCGGGGTTGCCTGAAGGATGCCTCTTGTAATCTCAGATGCGATGAACTCGCGCAACCCATCATCAACTGGTTCGGATCCCGCGCCCAAACCTGATCCTGAACCGCCCACTGGTCTCTCTCGCAACGTCACCATGCTGAAAATATAACACAACCACTATCAGAATATTGATCACTGCTGCAAGGCCAAACACACACACTACCAGGTTCCCAGTTTTGTCTCGACCCTTCATGAACCGAGTACGAATCCTCTTCTTTCAGTAGTATGGGCCCATACTACCTTCCACATCTATCCGTACTTTCCTCAGGAATTGCTTCGACTCCACTAGGTCCCTTATCCATTACCACTTCTCCTACCACTATCTCATCCTAGGCTTAACGTAGGGAAACCTCTAACTCAACTCAAACCAGTCCTCAGCTATTGAAGGTCTCCTTGTGATGCCAATTAGCCATTACCTGGATACCATCACATGTGACGAGGCTCAGATAATCCTTCGAGTAAGAGACTCGTCCCTACAACGGTTAGACTCAAACGAGAGCTGTGTAATAGGGCCAAGTCTAGCACTCTGAGATTATTCAACCCTGATCACATGTGACGTGGCATATCTACTTAATGGCTAACTCCCATCACTCAAAATCCCACAATGCACAAAGCAAGCAGCATTCAGACAAGGGGAAAATCTAACCACAACGTATTCAAGCAATCATACACATATAGCAAAAATCTGAACTAGCATGCAACACAAGGTCATAACTCAGACATAACCTAAACAGACTATCCTACCACTGTCTAATCAGCACTACTATGCAGCTCAAAAGCACAAATAACAGGCACATAAGGCATCATCCCTAGATCCTTAGTCCTATTCTAGCATGCTGTTCTATTAACTGATAATCAAAACATAGACTTGTATGGGTATTTTGGGGTACTTACTTGAGCTCGGTTGATTGCATGCACCACACCCTTTTCCTCTTTTCAAAGTTCCTTTCTTTATGAATTTTTTTTTGCTTTTCTAAAACTGTTTTCTTTCTCAAAACTCTCTTTTTACAAAACTGACTTTCCATTTTGAAAACTCTTATACCAATCCCTCATTTTGAGTTCAAACATGCTCGAGAGCATGTCCGAATCCCTCAAACCAAGGCTCTGATACCAACTTGTAACGTCCCAAATTTCAAGACTAAAAATTTCCTTTAATAAAGTATCACTTAAGGTAAAATCATCATTTCAAAACGTAAACAGAGTATTAGTTTTCAAACACATGTTCATTATCAGAGTAAAACATTCCTAGGCTGACTAATCTATGGTGTGTGCCATGCGATCATCCCGAGCTCCAACAGCCGCTACCAGAAGTACCTGAAACCAAAACTGAAAGCCGTAAGCACGAATCTTAATGAGTTACCCAGATACCACATACCATACAACCATTCATAGCCAAGAGCTATACATAACCGACTTATCCATAATCAAATAAGGTGCTATGTGCCATACATAGTCTTCCCATTATGCCATGCACCGCGCGTGGTCTTCTTGGTCAAGCCTAGGCCGCTCCCTGGGTCTTACAGACAAGTGCCAAGGGCCACCCCCTGGTCTTACAGACATGTGCCAAGGGCCACCCCCTGGTCTTTTATGAAAGTATCACAAAGACAACCGTACATACTACTCTACTCAGCTAAACAGCATACAGTGTGCCAGAAGCCACCTCCTGGTCTTTCATATATAATAGCATACAATGCGCCAGGAGCCACCTCCTGGTCTTTCATACATATTGCCTAGGGATAACCCTCGGGTCTTCCTGTCATACATAATAACATATTGTGCGCCAGGAGCCACCCCCTGGTCTTTCATGCATATTGCCTAGGGTTAACCCCCGAGTCTTCCTATCATACATAATAACATACTATGCGCCAGGAGCCACCCCCTGGTCTTTCATGCATAGTCTAAATGGGCCGGCATTGGTGCCTTAGACCCATACAAACAGTGAGGAGACTCACCTTGCACTGCTGAACTCTGCTGATAATCCTCTGGCTGCTAACCGACAACTCTCTGAACTCCTGCTCCACTCGCTCCCCAAGCTACCAATGTCAAAGCAACACTGAGTCTAACTGACCCCCGAAAGACAACCAAGTCAACTCAGGTCAAAGTCAAAGTCCTGGTCAAAGTCAACCTTCCAGGTCAACCCTACTCGCCAAGTCCACTTACTGACTCGCCGAGTTCTTATGCTCAAAGTCCTACCAGTCGCGACTTGACTCGCCGAGTCAGCCCCTGACTCGCCAAGTCTACAGATTCCCGAATCCTGTCCTGAACAACTCACTGAGTCCTTGCTCGACTCGCTGACCCGAGTCTTAACTCGAAGGGTTTGGGACCATGCGACCTTACTCGCCGAGTCTCAGAACAGACTCGCCGAGCACAAGGCAATCTTCAACCAACTCGCCGAGTTGTTCATCCAACTCGCCGAGTCCATGCCCATCTTCATCCGACTCGACGAGCTGTTCATCCCACTCGTCGAGTTCCTCCTCATCTTCAAGCTACTCTCCGAGTCCACTCGAAGGACTCGCCGAGTCCATTCAGATCTACATACATGCAGACGACTTTCGAGTCATGCATGGACTCCAAACTGTAGATCTACCCTTCCCAAGCTTATCCTCCACGTAAAGTTGCAAACTTTACGTGTAGAGAGGGAGATCTAGGCAATAAGCACCATAAACTAGGGTTTAAGGCCAAGGGGCTTCAAAATCGACTCAAGGGTTGATACTTTATGCTTCTCCAGTCCATAACACACTTGGATCTGAAGTAGCAACTCCAGATCCGGCTCCTAACTCAAAGTAATATCATTATGGCTAAAGAGCCCCAACAACCACACATAAATCTAGATGCAAAAAGGGTCCAGGAACTAGTTTATACCTCCAAAAGCTCAGAAATGTCTTCCCAATCCCGGACCTACAACCCCCTTCTTGCACTCTCAAGATTCTTCTTCTTTCTCCAAGCTAAATGCACTCTTGAAGGAAATAAATGGCTCAAATAGAGGATATGGCGGCTAGGGTTCGATATCCAGGGCTTAAGAGGCAGTAAGGAACCCTAGGAAGAAGATTAAGACATTTATATAGGCTCCAAGTCCCGAATTTAGGGTTTTCCACGCACAGACCAGAGTCGCCGAGTCACCTTGGCCTACTCGCCGAGTTGGTCACTTACTCCTCGGCCCGGATCCCGCTCGGACTCGCCGAGTCCCCCTTTGGACTTGCCGAGTCGACCCCTAAACTTAGGGTTTTCTTTCCTTTCTTGGCCTTCAAAACTTTGGGTGTTACACAATCGAACCCCAATAATACACCGAACTTCAAGGAACCTAATCATGACCTTCCTTTGTTACGAATTCCACATCGGAAACTATTCCTCTAAAACCCTCAATACTAACTCTTCCCTAACACATAAAACACTTTAATATCTCATGCAAGAAACAACATCTCATAATCATAACATAAACAAGAGAAGGCAGAAAAACATACCGGCTGATACCTCTGGCGCTGTCCTGATCTCCTCACCACAAGCTGATAAGCACACCCTAGAGCCTTCAGAGGCTCTGCTTGACCCTGACCTCCGTCAGTAAGTCTCAAAGTGGCTGGCGCTAGGGCCTGCACTGACCTGGCAGCCAGCAGAGGACATAGGCCTTCATATGGCCGACCTGATCACAATGATAACAAAGTCGGACTCATGCTGCTGGAGTTGACTGCCCGCAATCCCTGGCTATGTGGCCCTCCTTGCCACATTTGTGGCACCCCGAAGAAGAACGACAACTTCCCTCGTGCACCTTTCCGCACTTCCCGCAAGTGCGACTTCTCGGACCTCCCTGCCTATAATCTGCGGCCCTCATCCACTTTGGTGCAGGCTGCGACTGCACCGGGGCCTGCCTTTGCTCTCTCAACTGGAGATCAATCTCTAACTCGCGCCGCCTAGCGGCCTCCTGCAACTCCAACAAGGTATTACACCTCTGCATGGACACAAACTGCCTGATGTCCCTCTTGAGCATACTTAGATATCGAGACATCTGAGCTTGCTCCGTAGCAAACTCCGGACAAAACATCGCCCTCTCAGTGAACATCCTGGTGATCTCCGTCACCGACTCTGAATCCAGCTTCAGTTCCAGGAACTCCTGAGCCAACCTTTTTCTCTCAACTTGCGGAACATAACGAGTACTGAACATTTCCCGGAACTGATCCCACGAAACCGCAGCCCGCTGCGCATCAGATTAAGATCCCGTAGTCAACCTCCACTAATCATTCACCCCGGGCCTCAAAAGGTTCAGAGCACACCTCACCCTCTGATCCGTAGGGCATGAACACGTGAAGAAACAACCCTACCTGTATGACAACCATCTTATAGAAACGATCGGATCCTGAACTCCATCGAAAGTAGGGGGATTCGTATTATCAAAGTCCCGATACTGAAAACCTCAACCGACTCCTCCCCTTGCCACTGCTACAGCCGTTGTAGCTTCGCAGCAGCCATCTCTGTGAGAGCTGCATAGCGCTCATCAAAGTACTCAACCATGGCGGTCTTGATCGACCCAAACATCTATGGCCAACTCAGCCCGGAACATAGTAGCAACCTCATCATGCAGGATCTTACAAATCCTGGCATCCAACTCATCTGTACTCATATGACCAATGACTTCGGGTGGTACAGGTCCATCCTGACCACCCTCTCCTGATCCCGTTCCCGAACCGGATCCTACCTCGAAACGTCTCGTAATCGCCATACTGAAAATAGGCCACAAGATATTAGGTATTCCTCATAATAACCCCGAGAACTAGCTCCCAACAAAACCTTAGGGGTTGTGACTTCCATGATATGCGTATTGGTCCTATGCTTTCAGTAGTTAGGGCCAATACTACCTTCCACACCTACCCATATTTGTATCAAGTATCACCACAACACCTTAACAATAACATATACATAACGAACACTCGATCCTCAGTCCTGGAGGAGCACCACTATCTCATAACCGGCCTACTGGTCTTACACAACCCACCCATCCATGAAACTTCCACCAACCCTGCAGCACTAGTGTATGCTAGTCATACATAACGCTGGATCCTACAGACTTTCGAATATCCAATCCTACCCTAAGCTCCCAATCATACAAGAACATAACATAAGGCCAAATCAAACATTCTCAGGCTATAAGATCTTAATTATGTATAACCGTGATGCATACACTAACTAACTACAGTAATGATGTCAATTTCATACAAAGGGAACCCTAGGCTAGCAGGCATCATATAATCAGGGAATTCTATCATGCAATTCCTGAAGATCCCTAGCCTAGTACAAGTATGCTATTCTAACATATCACATAATCAAATAAGTTGTATGGTATTTTGGGGTCTACTTACTCACTCTGGCTGATCGTACCCTCTGCGTCCTCCTTTACTTATTCTGAAAACCTTTTGAAAAATATTTTTTGAAAATCTCTCCTTGATTTGAGACTGGATTCACACGAATGTTCCTCCAATTCACTCAAACCAAGGCTCTGATACCAACTTGTAACATCCAAAAAACTTGACAAATTTAAAACATTTTATTTCTTTCAAACACAACTAAGTTAACACAACTTGTTTTCAAAATAGTTCAGACATCAGAGTATTTCCTAGAACCATATCATAAGAACATAAAACATGAGGAGCGGTATGATCACGCCTTCGCCTTGCCACGATGTAACGACCCAAAAATCACGACTAAAAATTTCTTTAAAAACATTACTAAAATCATATTTTTAAAAACTGTATCATAAGTCATAACATAATTTTTCTATTATTAATTCAGAACATAGTCTTCTTATCAGAGTCAAACATTCCCAGGCTAACTGACTATGGTGTGTGTACTGCAATCTTCCCGAGCTCCACTTTTGAACACTGAGTACCTGAAACCAAAACTGAAAACTGTAAGCACGAAGCTTAGTGAGCTCCCCCAATCTACCACATACCATACAATAACATATAAAGCACATACTGGGCCTTGCCCACTGCATCGGACCGAGGTCCGGACTAACTGGGGTCTTGCCCCCTGCATCGGATCGAAGTCCGGGAACTGACTGGTACCTTGTCCCCTGCATCGGACCAAAGTCCGGACTAACTGGGGCCCTGCCCCTGCATCGGACCAAGGTCCGGAAACTGACAGGGACCTTGTCCCCTGCATCGGACCGAAGTCAGGACTAACTGAACAAAGCATAACATAAATGTATCAACTAGCATGAACACACATAGACTGCATACTGCATCGAGACAAAGTCCGAAACACATAACACAAAACATGCTTGAATCAGAAACACATCAAGCACCCTAACTACTACATCAGACCAAGGTTCGGAACTAACTGAACATACCATAACATAATCATAGCATATAACATGAACACATATACTACATACTGCATCAGACCATAGTCCGGTACACATAACTCATACCATGTATGTATCACAAAGACACCAAGCATACTGAACTACTGCATCGGACTGAAGTCCAGAACTACTGCTAACTTAATGGGCCGGAATTGTGGTCGTAGACCCGTTCCTACTGGAAGGAAACTCACCTGAACTGCTGAGCTCTGCCGATTACCCCCTGACTGCTAACCGACAATCCTCTGAGCCGTTGCTCCTCTAGCTCTCCAAGCTACCAATATCAATATGACACTTAGTCTGATAGCCCTCTAAAAGTCAACTGAGTCAACTCTAGTCAAGTCAAAGTCCTGGTCAACCCTACTCGTCGAGTCTGCCTACTGACTCGCCGAGTTCATACGCTCAGAATCCATTCATTCGCGGCTCGACTCGTCGAGTCAGCCCCTAACTCGCCGAGTCTATCGATTTCCGAGTCCTGTCCTGACCAACTCACTGAGTCCCCACTCAACGCACTGATCCAAGTCTTAATTCGAAGGGTTTGGGGTTTCGCGACTTAAGTCGCCGAGTCCAAGAACAAACTCGCCGAGTCCGAGGCAATCTTCAACAGACTCTCCGAGTTGTTCATCCAACTCGTCGAGTTCATCTCCATCTTCATACTACTCGCTGAGTCCACTCGAAGGACTCGCTGAGTCTATTCAGTCCTTCATATATTCAGAGGCTTTTAAGTCATGCATGGAATCCAAACTGTAGATCCACTATTCTAAAGCCTATTCCTTATGTAAAGTGGCAAACTTTACGTGTAGCTAAGGAGATCTAGGCTAAATACACCATGAACTAGGGTTTAAGACAAAAGGGGCTTAACAATCAACCCATAAACTGAAGCTTTATGATTCTCTAGGCGAAGATACACTTAGATCTGAAGTAGCAACTTCAGATATGGGCTTCTAACTCGAAATGGTTCACAAACTTGTCCAAAAAGCCCCAAATCTCACAACTAGAATAGATCTAAATGAAGGAATCAACTTATTACCTTCAATAACTCAGAAAGGTTCCACAAACTCCAGATCTAAGACCAACCCTTGAAGCTTCCTTGATTTCCCTCTTTCTTCTTCCTTCAAATCACCCAAAAATGGCTTGGAAGTTTGAATGAGCAACAATGGAGGCTTAGGGTTTCGGGTTCTGGACTATAGGGTCCGCAAATGAGGCTTAGGGAAGAGAATAAGATGCTTAAATAGGGTACCAAGTTCCGAAATTAGGGTTTCCCAACCCAGACCAGACTCGCCGAGTCCACTTGCCGACTCGCCGAGTCGGTCACTTACTTTACACCCAGATCCCGCTCCGACTCGCTGAGTTCTTCCTTAGACTCGCCGAGTCAACCCTCTTTAACTTAGGGTTTTTCCTTTCCTTTCTTGACCTTTCTAATTTCGGATGTTACAACTCTCCCCCACTTGAACTAAACTTCGTCCTCGAAGTTCTCTATGGTCAACTGACCTGCAATACGGCTCAAAACCCTCCCTGGTGACTTTAACCCTTTTGTCCATCACTCCAGCCACTGACAGTGCTGGTTTTTACTACTGGTACATTCTGAATTCTTCTCTTTTCCATAATTCCCTTAGCGTTACTTCCTCCGACTGAAAATCCCGTTGCCCCTCATCCGCCTATCGGATGCACCGAGACTACCCGGGTCTAACTAATCTGCCGATATCTGGGTCACTGGACTCCCACCGGTCATTACACTCCATCACAATCTCCTAGTCGCTTCCAGCGACTTCTGAAGATACTTCTACTATCTATAACTGTTCTATCCGTTCCGCCACCCATACTGAATCGATGATGCTGGAACCAGCCTGCTTATCTCTCATCTGACTACTCAACTTCCAAAAACTTGAGTCTCCCTTCCTGAAAGAAAGGCTACCTACCTAATCACCGTTGCAGATCACTTATACTTGGCAGAGGACTCAACTGATCCTGATGAGAGGGACTTGCCATTTCCAAATCAACCAACTATACCATCCTCACTTGAATCCCAACACAAATACCAATTCTGTCCATAACTCTGAAATTATCTGAACACTGGACTGCCTGCAACACTGAACTGCCTGAAACACTGAACTGGCTGAAATACTGAACTGCCTGAAACACTGAACTGCATGAAACACTAAACATGCCTGAAACTCTGAATTGCCTGAAACACTGAACTGCATGAAACACTGAACATGCCTATATGACTGTTTCCCAAAATAGCTCAAGACCTTCCTGGTCTTCAATCATTCGTCGGTTATCTGCAACACCGAGTTCCGAATCAACTGTGGAGTCAAAGGACTCCTCACTCAATCACTCCCACGACTTCTGAATGAAATCTTTCTCTGGAACTAGTTTCCACTAGTTATCCTGTCACTGTGGCTCTAACAACCTCCCGATCCACCGATCAAGTCCAAACGTCACATCCTGACATCATCGATTCCACGACTAACAACATGATGGCTTCCAGACTAACGGTAGCCCTTAACATACACGAACCCAAACGGTCCACTGCTACCCTGATCTCATAATTGTGGAGATGATCCGACTGTCAAATCGTCGGCTTAACCATAACTGAACCATCTGGGAAATCCGAAATCTAACCCTTGGATTCCCATATCTTCATTGCTGCACCCTAACTGGTGGGTACTATTGTTTCCCCCGCGCGCAAACAACGTGCTCATGCTATCTACTAACTTGACGAATGCTACGGCTACATCCGCAAACTTATAGCACTATGCTACTATCTGAATGCTAGTGGATGCTACGGCTACCCCCGCAGACTTACAACACTATACTACTATCTGACTGCTAGTGAATGCTACAGCTACCCCCGCAGACTTACAACACTACTACTACTATCTGACTGCTAGTGAATGCTACGGCTACCCCCGCAGACTTACAACACTACTACTACTATCTGACTGCTAGTGAATGCTACGGCTACCCTCGTAGACTTACAACACTACTACTACTATCTGACTGCTAGTGAATGCTACGGCTACCCCCGCAGACTTACAACACTACTACTACTATCTGACTGCTAGTGAATGCTACGGATACCCTCGCAGACTTACAACACTACTACTACTATCTGAGGACATCCTGACTATCCCTAGTCCTGCTAGGGATTCCTTATCCTGATTTCTCAAAACCAGCCCTCAGTCATCGAATACTGCATCAACCTCGACATCTTATATCCTTGATATACTTAGTGTTTCGTCGAGGAATTCTTCGACTTGGTTCCCAAACCAACCGTCTACTAATCCGGCTACATGAAACTACTGTTGGGAAGTTTCCAAACTCCCAACTCTTGAATCTACACAACCCTGCATTCTGTCTCTGCTATTGGCTACTAACACGAAAGCACCTCTTGCTAACCGTTCTCAAGATCCTCATTCCGACTCAGTAAAGTCCTTCAGGCGGTCCTCCAATCCTGGATTCCTAACCAACTACTAACCATCATGATTACATGAACTAACTGTTGGGAAGTTCCTTAAACTCCCAATCCTAAACTCCTCAATCTATCAATCACTATGCTACTATCTTTTCTTCTCAGAGGCCGCGTACTCATTCTGGGTCTACGTGCTCTTATCCTTGTATACTCGGAGGGTTCTCCCCCACTTGGGTTCGGCTAACTCCTTACGGCTCACTGGTCGAATGGATTCCCCAACCTCCCTTCCATTAAAAGGGCGATCTGCTGACCGCCAACGTTTACCTCTGTCGGCACTCCAACTAACTCTTACCAGATCCGAACCATTCTTGCTATCTAACTGAGCACCCTTAAATCCTTAACTGTATTTGCTTTAGGGACTACATCCCGAGAACCTGCGTTTGGGGTGCACATCCCCAACCCACTTCCCTACTGTCCACTGGCTACCCCACTAGAAGCTCTAAATTGTCACTACTAAGGATTTAACCGATCAATCCCAAATGACACCTTTCGAAAGTAGTGTGGCACTACTGAATCTTACACATACATGCTACAGTCACTGCATCTGAAGTAACCTGATCTAGAGGGGATGACCTCCAATTCACCATTCTAATTCCAAGGTATGCAAATGGCATAAAACTCCGTCACAGTCAGGTAATGTAATACCCCAACACATATGCTTATTGACATCAATGCAACAACATAACAATAATATCAGGAATAATAATTGATAGGGAGGTAAAATATACATACCTCCATCACTCAGCGCTGCTCGAATCCTTGCTGAAATCAACCAGAAAACTTGGCTCCGAGCCGTGGGCGCCCTTGCCCGGCCCCGGCAACCGCTGGTGGTACTTGAAGTCACAGGGGCAGGAGCTATCGCCTGCTCTGCTGTATACAAACTCGGATAGTGGGCCTTCTTATGGCCCCTCCGATTGCAATGGAAACATATCGGTTCAAGTTCCTGGGCGATGGTAACAGTACAATCTCTGCTAAAATGACCCGTCCAGTTGCACTTGAAACATCCAACATCGCCACCACTTCTACGCCTACACACACCCATGTGCGTCCTACCGCACTTCCCGCATAGACTGCGTCTCTGATAGTCCCTCGATCTCAAAACCGACCCCTTGGGCCTCTTGCCCGAACCTGTGGCTACCTGAGTCTCATCCGTTTTCCTCTTCCTTTCTGATTCCCTGCCCGTCTCTCGCTCCTGCGTTACCTCGTCGACACCGCCCGTCGACTGAATAACAACTTTCTGATCCTGAAGCTTCGCGATCAACCTATCAGTGATCCTCACGACCATGTCGAGCAGATCCTCTCGAATGGCTCGTGAAACCTCCTCAACTATCCAATCATGCAGAGGTCTCTCTTGGAGACAGGATGCCCCACTCACTCCTGTCTCCTGATGGCAAAAACTAGCAATGGGATCTCCCTCCTTGATGGATCCCTGAACTCCATAAGAATCGGGATCTAGACGAGCCCCAATCTGTCCTGAAACTATCCCAGCCTTAAAGGCCTCGAGATGACTGTCCATAAGCTCCACAATGGTCTCTTTAACCGAGCCGAAAATCATAGGAGTATGATCGATGATGTTGCGCATGATCTTTGCGGAAATGAAATCCCTCATCTGATCATGAAGCTGCTCGGCTCCAGAGCCCGAGCCAGATCCCTCCCCGATACCTGAACTGCTAACTGGTAACTCGCGCGATGTCACCATGCTGAAAATATAACAATTCCTGATCAATTTACACACCGTTGCTGAGGGATCTCTCACACACTCTAAAAGTTCCCTGGTCTTGTGTCGGCCCCTCTTGATTCGAGTACGGATCCTCTGCTTTCAGTAGTACAGGCCCATACTATCTTCCACATCTATCCGTACTTTCCTCAAGAGTTACCTCAACTCCACCAAGTCACTTTCTTGCTACTGATTTCTGCTACTACCTTCCTAGGCTTGCCCTAGGGAACCTCTGACTCCACCCGAACCAGTCCTCAGCTGCTGAAGGCCTCCTTGTAATGTCAATTATCCACCACCTGAATACCATCACATGCAATGAGGCTCGGATAATCCTTCGAGTAAAAGACTCGTCCCTACAACGGTCAGACTCATACCATAGTTGCGTAATAGGGCCAAATCTAGCACTCTGAGATTATTCAACCCTGTTCACATGTGACGTGACGTATTCACCTAATGGCTAACTGCTATCACTCAGAGTCCCACAAAGCACAAAGCAAGCAGCATTCAGACGCAGAAAAACTACTCAAGCTACTCTATCCTCATAACAAGGACCTATACTAGCATACAATTCTAAGCTCATACTATCAGGCATAACCTACACAGGCATCCTACTACTGTCTACTCAATACTAGCATGCAATTTTTTTTATTAAGCTAAAACACATAAGGCATCCTCCTAGATCCTTAGTCCTATACTAGCATGCTGTTCTACTTAAACTAGAGATGAAACTAAAATTGAAACTGAAACTGATAATCATAAAATTGTATGGGTAATTTGGGAGTACTTACTTGAGCTCGGCTGATTGCATGCACCACACCCTTTTTCTCTTTTCAAGTTATTTTCTTTCTAAATATTCCTTTCGCTTCTTCTAAGACTCTTTTCTTTTGAAAACCTTTTTCCCTCTTCCTTAGTTTGATTCCAGACACACTCTCAAGTATGTCTGAAAGCCCTGAAACCAAGGCTCTGATACCAACTTGTAACGACCCAAAAATCATGACTAAAAATTTCTTTAAAAACATTACTAAAATCATATTTATAAAAACTGTATCATAAGTCATAACATAATTTTTCTAGTATTCATTCAAAACATAATCTTCTTATCAGAGTCAAACATTCCCAGGCTAACCGACTATGGTGTGTGCACTGCAATCTTCCTTAGCTCCTCTTTTGAAAACTAAGTACCTGAAACCAAAACTGAAAACCGTAAGCACGAAGCATAGTGAGCTCCCCCAATCTACCACATACCATACAATAACATATAAAGCACATACTGGGCCTTGCCCACTGCATCGGACCGAGGTCCGGCCTAACTGGGGCCTTGCCCCCTGCATCGGATCGAAGTCCGGGAATTGACTGGGACCTTGTCCCCTACATCGGACCGAAGTCCGGACTAACTGGGGCCTTGCCCCCTACATCGGACCGAGGTCCGGAAACTGACTGGGACCTTGTCCCCTGCATCGGACCAAAGTTCGGACTAATTGAACAAAGCATAACATAAATGTATCAACTAGCATGAACACACATAGACTGCATATTGCATCGAGACAGAGTCTGAAACACATAACACAAAACATGCTTGAATCACAAACACATCAAGCAGCCTAACTACTACATCAGACCAAGGTCCGGAACTAACTGAACATACCATAACATAATCATAGCATATAACATGAACACATATACTACATACTGCATCGTACCATAGTCCGGTACACATAACTCATACCATGTCTGTATCACAAAGACACCAAGCATACTGAACTACTGCATCGGACTGAAGTCCAGAACTACTGCTAATTTAATGGGCCGACATTGTGGCCGTAGACCCGTTCCTACTGGAAGGAAACTCACATGAACTGCTGAGCTCTACGGATAACCCCCTGGCTACTAACTGACAATCCTCTAAGTCGTTGCTCCTCTAGCTCTCCGAGCTAGCAATATCAATATGACACTTAGTCTGACAGTCCTCTAAAAGTCAACTGCGTCAACTCTGGTCAAGTCAAAGTCCTAGTCAACCCTACTCGTCGAGTCTGCCTACTGACTCGCCGATTTCATACGCTCAGAATCCATTCATTCGCGGCTCGACTCGCCGAGTCAGCCCCTGACTCTCCGAGACTACCGATTTCCGAGTCCTGTCCTGACCAACTCACTGAGTCCCCACTCAACGCACTGATCCGAGTCTTAATTCGAAGGGTTTAGGGTTTCGCGACTTAAGTCGCCGAGTCCAAGAACAAACTCGCCGAGTCCGAGGCAATCTTCAACAGACTCTCCGAGTTGTTCATCCAACTCGTCGAGTTCATCTCCATCTTCATACTACTCGCCGAGTCCACTCGAAGGACTCGCTGAGTCTATTCAGTCCTTCATATATTCAGAGGCTTTTAAGTCATGCATGGACTCCAAACTGTAGATCCACTATTCTAAAGCCTATTCCTTATGTAAAGTGGCAAACTTTACGTGTAGCTAAGGAGATCTAGGCTAAATACACCATGAACTAGGGTTTAAGACAAAAGGGGCTTAACAATCAACCCATAAACTGAAGCTTTATGATTCTCTAGGCCAAGATACACTTAGATCTGAAGTAGCAACTTCAGATATGGGCTTCTAACTCGAAATGGTTCATAAACTTGTCCAAAAAGCCCCAAATCTCACAACTAGAATAGATCTAAATGAAGGAAACGACTTAGCACCTTCAATAACTCAGAAAGGTTCCACAAACTCCATATCTAAGACCAATCCTTGAAGCTTCCTTGATTTCCCTCTTTCTTCTTCCTTCAAATCACCCAAAAATGGCTAGGAAGCTTGAATGAGCAACAATGGAGGCTTAGGGTTTCAGATTCTGAACTATAGGGTCCGCAAATGAGCCCTAGGGAAGAGAATAGGATGCTTAAATAGGGTACCAAGTGCCGAAATTAGGTGTTCCCAACCCAGACCAGACTCGCCGAGTCCACTTGCCGACTCGCCGAGTCGGTCACTTACTTTACACCCGGATCCCGCTCCGACTCGCCGAGTTCTTCCCCAGACTCACCGAGTCAACCCTCTTTAACTTAGGGTTTTTCCTTTCCTTTCTTGACCTTTCTGATTTTGGATGTTACATACGATCTCCTGAAGTACCTGAAATAGTACACTACAACTGTAAGCCCGAAAGCTTAGTGAGTTCCCCCAAAGTACCCATACTGTAATGACCAAAATTTTCAACCAAATTAAAACATTTTAATTCATTCGAAAACCATTAAGATCATACATCTTGTTTTCAAAATAGTTTAAACATCAGAGTACTTTCCCCATAATCACATTACATAAAGCATAAACACGAGGAGCGGTACGATCACGCCTTCACCTTGCCAAGATCTCCTGAAGCCCCTGAAACAATAAACCACAACTGTAAGCTCGGAAGCTTAGTGAGTTCCCCCAAAGTACCCATACACACAAATATACGCATAAAACAAAGAACAACATACTTCAGGTCCAAATCAACCTTCCGGTTGGAATACCCCCGGCCCTCAACCATCGGGTTGGAATGCCAATTATTAGAAAATCTTCATTAGTTACATCACTATTTCTAAAGTGCATACCAGTTATATGTAATCAACATAGGATAGGCCTTCGAATAAGTGACCTTAACTCCAAATTCACAAGGAATAGGGGTAAAGCAAAAATTTCACCGATTCTAAGTCTATAACATCCTAGTTACATATAGCCTTAGTGTATCTACTTAGCAACTATCAACTTAGTAATGAAGATCCTTTTTTAGTTCTCAAGTAAGTAATTATGGTAACACAAAACACCCCTATGATATTTTAGACTTAGGTTATGTTATAATGTTCTCATTATAGTAGTGTTGGTAAGTTTTTAGACTTGTTGACACATCACAATCATTCTTGGGCATGTGCTAATCACTCCTCGGAACAACATAGTTGTTAAGGTTATGCCACTCCCAAGACTGACCATACATCCTCGAGCTTACATGTGATATTCAACAATCGTAACACTCTTGTTGTTGTCATTGTGACACGGATTTTAGTATGAATGCAGGCACGTATACTTTGTTAAATATTTTATTATTTAAAAGTATATACTCTTGGTCAGAGTGTTTTAATCCCAATGTATTTACAGTTAGTATATCTTTTATGGATTGATATACTTAATTCACTATAAACAATGCTCTGATACCAATCTGTCACACCCCAAAACCGAGAACGGCGGAAATGTTCTGGGGCGGAGGACGTCATGTAATGTATCATAACAATGTAAAGTAGTAAACAAGAAACAACATCATCCATTACACTAATAGTATAATTTTAATTACAAGTGTGTTCTTTCACAGTATAAAACAATATAATGAATAATCAAAATAAAAGACAAGTCTGAACTGCTCCGTCTTCACAAAACCTGGTTGTCGTACCTGTCTATTTGTGACTTGAGAATACAAGTTATTTTGAAAGCGAGTATCAGCCAAAAAGCTTGTGAATTCATAAGTATTAATGTGTCTTTCATTAGTAAAACTTGTAATGAAAGACTTGAAATTGTTCTGAAAGAAAGTTTGTATAAGTATGAAAATGTTTGTAAGTAGTTGAAAGCGTTTGGAAAGCCATAGAAATCCCTATGATCCCTATAAAAGAAATCTTCTACCAAGACTTAATTGTTTTGAAAGCAGTCTTCTACCAAGACCCAACTGTTTTGAAAGTAGCCTTCTACCAAGACCCGATTGTTTTGAAAGTAGTCTTCTACCAAGACCCGACTGTACTACTATTATTATTAATATAAGAAATTGTATCCTTAGGTACTAGGATACTCAAATATAATTCACCTCGTCGGTTCTGTGAAAGTGTCAGAAGATAAAGGTAATAATATAAATAACTTAAGTATTATCCTTTTGTACTAGGATAACTAACACTGTTGACTGTAGACATTCGTAGATGTACATTTACCTCTGTAGCTAACAGCTGGGTGTAGGAATAGTTAGTCCCTTAAAGTATACCTATAATGGTATCAACCGTAGACATCCGTAGATGTGCATTTACCTCTGTAGCTAACAGTGGTGATAGGAATGGTTAGTCCCACAAAGTATCCTTTGGTACTAGGATATTTAGTCCAATCTATCTCGTCGGTTATGTGAATGTATCACAAAATAAAGATAAGAAGGAGTATTATATGATAGTATCTACACATATAATATGTAATAGTAACTCATCATATATTATCTATGTAAAAGTATCCATGTAAGAGTATCTATGTGAACGTACTCATGTAAGCGTATCTATGTGAATGTACTCATGTAAGCGTATCTATGTAAACGTACTCATGTAAGCATATCTATGTAAACGTACTTATGTAAGAGTATCTATGTAAACGTACTCATGCAACATGTAATGTACTAGTATAGTCTCATGAATGAACTGACTCTTGTATGATTCCTTGTACTTGGAATGGTAAGTAGTGTCTCCTAACTTTACCTATAATAGTTAGTAACAATGTATGTGTATAACCTGAAGTATGCTTTTGCTACCCAAAGGTACTGAACTGACTGAGGAAAGCTTTTATGTCTACATATGTATACATGATATATATAGCTAATATTTAGACGACATTCGGACGGATAACCGATACCCCATAGCCACATCCCAACGAGGAAAAGGAAATAGAGTGAGTTAACCTTCCTAAGTCCTTTAAACATTACTTATATAACTATACATATATGGGCATGCATTTGACAATATAAAAGCATAAAAGGAGTTTTGTAAAACCTTTGAAAAAGATTAATACCTAAGAAAGGATTGACTTGATGTCAGTTTATAAAACGGTTTGAAAGTATTTGTTTGATAAAAACAGTTTATGTATAAAGGAACCTTTGTTTGAAACACAATTGTAACAGGGTTTGAAATGAAACATACAGTGTTTAATAAACAGTTTAATAAAGTGTTTTAACCACATAAAAACATTTAAGATATACATTTGAAGAAATCTGATTGGTAAAACAGTTAACGTATAGTAAATCCATTTGCATGTTAATTATTAATCACATGTGATTGATATAATAACTAAACATGATTCAACTTGTATTCCCCCCCCCATAAAGCACTTATAAACATTTAAAAACATTTAAAAGGTTAATCCAAGGGGTATGAACTCACCTGCAGTGAGCGGATCGGAAGGAAGTTTCGGACAAGTGCTTGGTGTCAAGTGAAGACTTAGACACACACAATGATCCTAATTACATATGAAGACATATGTATATAAACAATTAGTGATCATAACACTAATTATACATGTATAAACATCCTATTGCAATGAAAACACTTTGTTCAAGTGCTAGGAGGCTATCGGGTTGCATCGAAGGAGTGCAAGGCCTCATACGGGAGTTTATGGTCCAATGACCGTGTTTGTTGGAGTTTACGGCCCAGGGGAGTTTACTACTGTCTGTAAACTCTCAATTGGTCACCAAAAGGGGCTTAAAACTCCAAGGGCTTAAGTGGTGAAGTGCTCCAAAGCTTTAAACAAGTGTTTGGGTGGGTTTAAGGTCCTAAAATGACCTTGTTTGGTGTTCAGGGCCCTGGGACCACTCCCCCATGAGTTTACGGCCGTAAACTCATGGTAAGGAGTACCATTTCGTGAATTGTGGTCCTTAGGTCAATGGTGTAAGGTTCTATGTCACTAACCAAGGCTTACTAAGGTGTTAGGGTGTCATTTGCACCCTTAAAAGGGGTTTACGGCCCAAGAACATGCCTTGGCCGTAAACTCCTTGAATCCCCTGATTTCTTATGTTTCTAAGCTCTAAATATGATAAACTTAAAGTACAATGAGTTGGATCAAGAGTACTTACGATCTACGAGCTCGAATGGTCGGTTTTAGCCAAGAACACTAGTGTGTGTTCTTGGTGAAACTTGAAGATCGACAAAATGGAATGATTTCACTGATGAAATCATGTAAGATTACTAGTTCATGCAAGATATCAACTAGTTAAGACAATCAGGTTACGAGTTTTGAAGATCGGGGACAAAGATCGGGATGATACTTGAGAGGATTTGGGCCAAATGGAAGGGAGGAATGAACAAATGACCACTTCTTCATCATATAATCAAGAGTTTACGGCCCACATGGAGTTTACGACCGTACACTCCCATGTGTTGGCCGTGAACTCCTTGCATGAGTGTTTAAGGTCATTTCTTTGAGCTAAAACTTCAGCCGATAAACCCCGACACTTATTCCTTAAGTGTACAAGGCTCAGAATGCTCAAATAAACTTCTAATTGTGCTAAAAGATAACAACAATGAGTTTGACTTTCAAAGAAGTGTTAGACTGAACTGGATGGAAATTTTGGGTTGTCACAAACTGTTATTTTATAGGCAGTTTCCTTATACCTCCCTTATAGATCGACTTCGTGAATGAGTCATATTAACGGTAAGACCGAATCATCTTATACATATATATAAATTAAAATTTTAATGTTATAATAGTATAAGGCTGTATTTTACACTTTTAAAATACTAGGGTTTTAGAATTTAATATTTCAAAATTAATGTTTTAATTAAATTTTAAATTCCAAAACTTTGAGGGTGCAAATTGAAACTTTTCAAAATTACTAGTTCACATTTTAAATAATTAATTAATCATATAATTAGACATTATCTTAAAATTTGACAAAATCAATCTATTTAGATAAGGAAATCACGTTACCAAGTAGATAATTCAATTTAAGGCATTAAAAACGAATTACGGCAATTATCCTAATCTAAGATAGATTAGAAAATCGAAAAATTAGTTGTCAGACGAGTCAACTCATCAAGTCAGGGCTTGGACTCGTCGAGTTCATGCAACTCGTTGAGTTCATCTTTTAACTCGTCGAGTTCATCAGACAGAAAGCAAAATCGGTTTTGTTCCAACTTTAGACAAATCACTATTGCATCAAATATAACAAAAAAAAAAAACATCCTAGGCTCTGATACCACTGTTGGGTTTTGAGCATATCTGCATTCCTATGTGTACATGCAACCCTAATTGTTTTGGATCTAGGTTTTTCTCAAGTTATACATGCAAATAAATTTTCCAAAGTAATAACCCTAGATCTAGTATATATAAAATTAAAATCTATATATTATTCGGGTTAGAAGAATACCTTTCTTGTTATCTTGTAATAACAAGTGCTCCTTGCTTGATCTTGAATTCTAAGAGCTTAGTGCCCCAAATGTTGCACATCTAATGGAGTCACAAACACCACTAGCAAAGGATGAAGGAGAAAGGTGATGGAGGCTCTTCAATTTTTGGCTAGGGTTCTCTTTGAAAGCATGGGCCGAAAATTATACACCAAGGGCTTCTTTATATAACTGAGGCTGCTAGGGTTTTACCAGGTGAAACCATAATCTGATTACTTAGGCCTTAAGCAGTCCATGGATACCTTCTAGAAGACCTTGGACGAAATCTCTATGGGCTTCCCATAGATTTCGTCCACTCCTTCCTTAAGGAATCCATCACCCCTAATTGCAACTATCAGTGATTTGCATCAGTCCCCGTTCTTTTTAATCAGTTCCTTTAATCCCAAATTTAATTCCAAATTAATTTATGATCAAAACTAATTAAATAATATGATTTCCAATTAATATATTATTCTTATAATATATTAATAAATCATTAAATAACCTCTTTCTCCAAAATCATCATGTCAAGTTGTTATGGTGAAGACATCCCAAAAGGACCATGTTACTATCAGATCAAGTACATACCAATTATAGTTATGGGTTCAGACACCTAATCCAATAGTTACATCAATGTATCAAAAAAAATTCCTTTAAACTCCTAACCATTCAAATCCACACCAAGAGCACGGGTGGCCTTCGTCTAGTTTGTATTAATGGACATTTACCCCACCCTAGAGGAAGTATGGAGTTGTCATTTTGTAACTTTTGTCAAATTAATGTCACTAACATAAGTAGGTCATCAAATTAATGCCTAAGTTTAGAACAAATTTAAATTAGCCTTTAAAGACTTTAAGCCAAATATTAGTTTTTATTAGATATTTATGGTTTGTTAATTTAAATTTAATCAAGAAGTTAAAAGGCTAAACTTTACTTTTTATTAAAAATATAACCGAACGACTAAAGATCTGAAGCTAAATTTGAGCTCAGTTTTTCATTAATACTTAACCTATTTTTCAAGGTCGAAGCTAAAGCTCCAACCATAAAATGTTTTTTAAGGTAAAGTTTAGCCTTATAATTTGAAGTTTCGTGAACCATGAAAGATTTATATCTTGTGTTTAAATTTTCTATTAAAGTTAACCGACTATTTAAAGGTACAAACCTAAAGTTGCAAAATTTTATTTTAAAGACAATTATCTAATAAAATACTTAATAATTGTTGGTTAATATTTTTCGTCAACTTTCAAATAAAAAAAAAATCAAACAGGAAAAATGAGAAAAAAAAAAAATAGAGCAAGTTTTTATTACAACCTATTTCTACTAGGTGGTTGCTATTATAGACTAACTTTAAGATCTTTGTTGCTTTTTATTGTAAAATTGCATGTTAACAAAGAACCAAATGTGAAAAAAAAAATGACAAAAAAATGAAACAAGTTATTATCACAATATATTTCTATAAAGTTGTTTGTTATTATAGACTAACTTTACAATCTTGGTTGCTATTTATTGTAAAATTTCATGTTAACAAGTGAAAAAATCTAAAAAAATGACAGAAAAATGGAATAAGTTGTTATCACAACCTATTTCTACAAAGATGGTTGATATTATACAAAGATGGTTTCTATTATAGATTAGCTTTACAATCTTGGTTGCTGTTTATTGTAAAAGTTCATTTTAACAAAGGACCAAATCTGAAAAAATGACAATAAAATAGAACAGGTTCTTATCACAACTTATTTTTATAAAATTGGTTGCTATTATAGATTATGTTTACAAAGTTAATTGCTATTTATCGTAAAATTTCATGTAAAAATAGGACCAAACATGTAAAAATTACCAATAATGGATCAATTGGTTTATATTAATTCAAAGTTATATTGTAATCTACAAAAGCATCATTTTATCAAATATATACAAATGCAAAACGTCAATGATATTCATACAAGTGTATATTTTAATTTTAACTAATCATTATAAATTTACAAACAAAACATCTATCTTTATAAAATAATAAATTTTACAAATCATTGATTAGTAATTATGATTTGGAATTATCAATAATGTTATTTTTCTTCTCCTTCTGTAATTTACTTGATTTAAACCTATAAGGTAATAGACACATTAATAAACAATAGTAAATACCCTAGCTCTATGGTTTATTATTTTCACTTCTATGGATTAAGATCTATCGGCAATTCGACATGAATACGCTATTTCACAACTCTTAACTATAATGGGTTGGAGAAAATGCTTGTGTTGGGCCTTCATCAAATGCATAATTGGGCTCCATGATTAAATTTGAACTTTGAAGTTTGATGTAATTTTGTTTTCAAACCAAAATAAAGACATGAACAAGTCTTTACAAAATATAAAATTTACATCACAATAAATATAATGATGGTTAGTGATTACTATTGAGCAGAAATATATATATATATATATATATATATATATATATATATATATATATATATATATATATATATATATATATATATATATATATATATATATATATATATATATATATATATATATATATATATACTATGGTGTGCATCTTTAGCATGAGAGGCAAATATCGAAAAAGAAACGACTTGATATGTTAACAAAGAAATTATATATATATATATATATATATATATATATATATATATATATATATATATATATATATATATAGAGAGAGAGAGAGAGAGAGAGAGAGAGAGAGAGAGAGACAAAGAAGTAAAATATCAAATAAAAACCCCAAAAAAATTAAAAACCATTTTTTTGCTTATAATTAAAGGTAAATATATGTTTGCAAACTTTACGAAGGGGATTTATTTCCATCAATTATTAAAAAGAAAAAGAAAATGCATGATTATAAATAAAAACAACTCCTAGTCTAAGATTCATAAAAAACTCAAATTATTGACTTGATAGATCAATAAACTTTAACTTATTATTCTCTCTCAACAACTACAAACACCAACTCCATTTCTCTCTTCAGCAAAATTCTAGTATCTAATTTTCCACCCACCATTATCCCGTCGTGCGCCACCTACTGTTGTTGCCGCCTAACACCACCTATGTTTCTGTGTTTCTCTGATCTCCGATGAAAAGTGTTAGATCTACCGTCTCTGTCACCTTCTCTCCCCTTTATCTCTTCCTATCACATATTCGACAAAAATTTACCTGATATGATGTGTTTCCGTCACACCCCCGAACCAGACGGCGGAAACGTCCGAGGGCTCGCGTGACTTAAATTGAATATCATCACAATGAATATATATTAATCATAATATAAACATCACCATGCATCAATATATTACAACTGGAATTGTTCACTTCAAGTACACTGTTTTAACGTTACAAATCCATACATAAACTGTTTGATAGTTTTCAATAACAAAACACTAACATACTTGGTACTTATTCATCGGCTTACCTATTACCTGAGAATACAAGTTATTTTGAAAAACGGTCAACATATGGAATGTTGGTGAGTTCATAAGCAATGTTGTGATAAAAATGATTTGTATAGTTTGTAAAACCCAGAAAATCCGATATTTTCTGAAAAGACCATTGTTTATAAAAAGGTGTGCAGATCCGTAAATATATGCATGATGATTTCAAAACATGTATAATTGAAAAGAAAACTTTGTTTTAACCGTACAAGTGCAAAATGTTGAACTTCCCCAGAAAACCCGATGTTTTCCAAAAACATAAAATGCAGTTATTTTTCAAATTGTGATACCGCCACAATGAATGATTTTTGATTACTCTTCCTTGATTACTCGGGTGGTGTTGGATTAATTAAGGGTTGTGAGTCGTTATAATCATGCATTGATAATGACTAGTTATAACTACAGACTACAGACAATCCTTAGAGGTGTCGTCCGTTATCACTCACTCAATCCAAACAACCTTGATTACTATTGATTAACAACCTGAATCTGTTTACCTTGATTACTCATAAGCCTAGCAAACGAGGAGAAGAGGAGTACAAAGTCCTGCTACTTCCGTGAGTTATTTTAGGCTGTTGGGTATGCGAAAGACACGTTGGCCCGTCTTGCATTTGATTACTTGGACCTTACTAGCATTGCTAATGGGCTACTAAGGCCCAATAGCATATGAAAGTCATTGAGGGTCCTTTAAATATGTCATTGGGCCACAGGAGGCCCAATAAGTAAGAGTGAATATATCGGGCCCAATAAACATGATGTTGGGCCACAAAGGCCCAATAACACATGTAAAAGGTATTGGAGCCCAACTTTTGAATTGCTTATGTTTAATCGAGTTTAAATTTGTATTGTTGGTGTTTGTGGTATGTTGAATGCATATTCGTAATAACGAAACATTTTAGCGTTAGTTTATAACGGAGTTTTTGTTGTATGTGTATTCGTTTTTCTGTTTTTCACGAGTTGTAATTTGGTGTTTTGACTCACTATCTTGAAATAAAAATATTTGACTCAAAATATTGTTTTTTATTTTCCAGCCCTTCTTTAGTAAAAATGACAATTTTAGTCCCTTATAAAATAAAAAGACATTTTTGGCCCTTAAACAATTTTCTTGATATTTTTAACCCATAGACTTGTTTAACTGATGTTTGGAACTCACAATTTTATTATTTGACAGTTTCAGCCCTTCAAGAAAAATGCTCTCAGTTAAAGCCCAAACTTTTGCAATTTTTTCTATTTTGGTCCAAAATCCAAAAAGTTTACATTTTTTATCCTTGTTTGGAAAATACATCATTTTAACCCCTGAATTTGTTTTATTCACTCTTTTTACCCTTTGTTTTGAGAAAATTACCAATTCAGTCCCTTGAAAGTTGTATTTTTCGCAATTTTGACCCACTGGGCCGAAAAGCCCAAAAATTTGGCCCATTAAGCCACAAATTTCATTTCTAGTCCTTTGAAAAGCATGATGTTCATAAAAACATTTATATTAACTGTTTTGACCATTTTGGTCCTTGTGAAAGCCGTGAATGACAATCTTTCACCCAACTTTTGTTTATCTGACATTTATAGCCCCAAAACTTGTTTTATGTTACAATATGTCTATTTTAATTCTTAGAGGGTTTTGTTCTTGGCTTGTGTTGGGTCCATTATGTGTTGCGTCTTGGGCTCGGTCCTTAGCCCAGTTTTGTATCCGGATTGGGCTTGTCCATCCGTGATTTAATTATTAGGGTTTAGTATTTATAGATGCTTGCATGCATCTTTGTATGTAGCTCTTTAGTCGATCATTCAAAGCGATCATTGTTTTTATCGATTGTAACCCTAAAATCCTCTACAGTGGAAGTTCTTCTTCGAGCTCTGCTGAGGCATGAATCTATTGAATCATTCAGCTCATTATTGATTCATTCTCTTGTTTGTTATTTTGTTTGCATTATTCTGATTAACCTGTGTAAGATCTAAACGATCAAAGAGATTTTCAACTCATCAATTGGTATCAAAGCATGAGGCTGTGTAATTCATACATATCTCTTCTATCAAAGAAGTGATTAGGGTTCATTCCGCATTCATTGATATTTATTGAGCAGTCACTCCATAATTGACGTATCTCATTAATTATTAATCTTGCCCTAATATTACGTATTACAAAGTCTGATCTTATAACAGGTTAAACGATCAAGCATGGATTATTCTCAATCCAATCCCATCAACATCTCTAACAGCATCGGATCAACAACCAAGATCCCAATCCTCTACACTCAATACTATGAAGTGTGGACGTGGTCACCATTTTGAAGATTACGTTATTGGATCGGAAGATAACGAGTATCTGATACGGGAAGCAATCACAGTTGGCCCCTTCGCTCACTCAAACACTTCAAGAATCATTAGAACTCAGAAGGAGTACAATGATCTATTAAAAGATGTGAAGGACGTCGCTAAGGTTGAAAAGGAGAAGTTCCAATGCAACATTAAGGCATTGAGACTAATTCGATTCGCCCTTCAATCCGACACGTTTCGGTTAGTAAGTTCATGTGGTACAGCAAAGGAAATCTGGGATCGGCAGCGAGAGCTGTATTCCACAGATGAAGATCTGGAGCACTCAATTAAGACCCTACTTCTCCCCGAATTTGGAGAGTTCAAGCAAAGGCCAGAGGAGGTTGTTACACAAACGTTCGATCGGTTCAATCATCTTGTCAGTAAGATGATCAAACATGACATAGAAAGACAGCTCATCGAACAGAAGGTCACTTTCTTAAATGGCCTAAGACCCAAATGGAGGGCGGTTGTGTCGACGGTTAAAGCACATGAGCATTTCAAATCATATTCTTCGGCGAAACTTGTGGGGATTCTGAAATCCCAGGAAAAGATTGTGCTGCAAGAGAAGAGCGTGGTTTCAAACTCGGGGTCTTTGGCCCTTCTGTCTAAAGGTAAGAGTGCAGCAGAAGAAGAAGAAGAAGATCTGAATCTGGGAGACTACGATCTGACATCTGAAGATTATGCAATGATGGTGTCAAATCCCAGGAGGTTCATCAAGAAGAAGTTCCCTACCAACAAGAACCGAAATTGGCAGGGAAGCTACAACTCTGTAAAAGTGAAAGAGGAGCCGAAGGTTGAAGAACCAAAGAAAGAAGCGAATGGTGAAGCTGATTCTGGTGTCAGTTGTTTTTACTATGGAGGGAAAAATCACTACGTAAAAGATTGCGTGTTGAAGAAAATGGCAGAGAAAGATGAGGAGAAGGATGAAGAAGCAAGTCTCCTAAAAAGACTGGATGAGATTAAAAGGAACAAAGCTGCTACTAATCCCTGCATGAATGCTCTAGTTGTGCAGGGTTCGGTAGATGATGATGAGTTCGGTGGTGTACAAGTGTGGTCGACCGACTCAGAAGATGATGAAGTGAGAAAGCCTACTCATGGAAATGCTTATGTAGCGAAGAGTGGTGATGCTAGTGGAAGATGTTTGATGGTGACAGATGTATCCCAGATGAGGGGATACAACACTGATGGTGGAAACGAAGTGGCTAAGGAGCGAGAGGACGTGTGCTTTACAACGAAGCCTCTCAGTGTGCAGATCAGTGAACTTGATGAACTGATCAAGAAGGTACAATCCATTTTTGTTTCATTTAAAATTCCACAAACATCATATGAAAATGAATTAAATAACTTGAATTCAAGAATTTCAAATCTAGATAGTTGTTTAACTCAAACACGAGTCACAAATTCTAATCTGACTGACCAAATGGAGCAGGGTGTCATCCAAGAGCGAGGAGCGAAGAATGTGGATTGAGTAGAAGGAGTTGGAGCTGGTTAAGTCTAGGGATGAAAATATCTATTTGCAAAGAGACAATCTTAAGTTGTTAAAACAGAGAAATGTTTTTTGTTTGATTGCAAAAAGAATTTATACTAACATTACACAACTGCATTTAGACTGTGAAATAAGCCAGAAAATACATCGCATGATTTTGCCCTTCCTTGAGCTAAAGGAGGATGAAATCGATGCCGAAGCATACAACTGTGAAAGTGTTGTATCTTCAGATGATGTAAATCCCACTTATAAGTTTGGTCTGGACAAAATTGAATCGTTTATAAAGTCCAAAGACCATAAGGACATGCTTAAGAACCTTTTGGATGAAAATGATAGGTTGAAACTCAGAGCCGAAACTATACAAAAATTTGACTCAGTGAGAACCAAATTAAGTTCAGAAAATAAAATTGATGTTGAAAATGCATCTGAACTTAATGAGGACGATGACATGAGTGAAATCTTTGTAGAGGATGAGGTTGACTGTTCAGAGTTTATTAGGAGCGAACCTGAAAACAACAAAAACTTGATTTCTGAAAATTCTGTGGAATTCGCTCGTCTGTCTAAAAATAAGTTCCCAATCCTTAAAGAAAAGGTCGTTCTATACAAAAAAGTAAGAACCACTCCCAATTAGGTTTATAAGGTCACAGGAGTAACCGAACATCAGACAGCCGAACTCACTGCATTGGTGAATGAAGATAATGCAGATGGTTGTGATAAGTTTTTCTGGTCTGCACCGATAGACAACGCAGATGAAAGAGTTGGTTTATTGGAGCGAAATCATGGAAGGTCAAAGGTAGATATGTGGCATAACCACTTAATAAACCTACCAACTTTAACGTGCCCAGTATCAGTGGCACAAAAAAGGTTCCAGAGGAATACGTCTCCTAAACAAGTGAAACCTCTTCCATGGAAAGTGAACCTGTTGTTCAGAAGCCGAAACAGGAGGCAAATATTCACAGACAACCGAAACAGGTGAACAATCAAAAGCAGCAGAGGAATCTGAGATACAAGAAAAATCTCTCAGAGCGAAAGCAATTTTGGCGCTCCCAAAATCCTCACTATACTCACTTTGATTGACTTTCGGGCCACTGAAAGAACAAGACCGGAAGGATAGGTTTGGTCCTGAAAGTAACAACAACCGAAAGCTTGGTTTCGGTCCACCAAACAACAACAGACAAAGACCAGGGTTCAGTCCATCAAGCTTTTACAGCAGAAGACCCAGTTTCTGTCCAGCAACCTACAACAACCGAAAAGCCAGTTTCGGTCCATCAACAAATAGCAACTGAAGGTCCAGGTTCGGTCCCTCAAATGATCACAACTGAAAGGGTCATTTCGAACCTCAAGTCAGGAAAGATTCTCATTCTAATTTCTATTCCTCTAATTCTTCTTGTTCTCATTCTTCTTCTAAGCCTAATTCTCGTCCTACACCAAGCTCATAATCGGCGAAGGATTTGAAAGGAAAAAGTAAGATTTCCTCAGCCAATGAAGACCGAAAGCAAGCTAAAGTCCAAACTCCTGAAACTAAATCCAAAACACTTCAATCTAAATCCAATAAAATCAAAGTGTTTACTATTAAGAGGAAAGATAAAACAACATTAAAAAAATGAACTTATCTTGTTGATGCTTCTCTTACTATTCTTGTTTCTGTAAAAGGCTCACGAGGACCCAAGAAACTTTGGGTTCCTAAATCTGCTTAATTTTTGCAGGTTATAAGTGACGAGCAGTTCGACGAAGAATGGTACATAGACAGTGGCTGCTGACGTCACATGACAGGAAGGAAGGAAGAGCTAAGGGAGTTTCAGTCCCTTCAAAATGGTGGTAACGTCAAGTTTGGTAACAATTCCTATGGAACGATAAAGGGTTATGGGATGATAACCAATGGAGACTTTACAATCAGGAAGGTGGCTTATGTAGAGGGGTTGTAGCATAACCTCATCAGTGTGTCTCAACTGGTGGGAGGTACAGGTCTCAAAGTCTCATTCGATGACGAAGGTTCAGAGATAATAGAGAAGAAATCAAACAAGGTTATTCTCAAGTCAGAACGAAAAGGTGAAATGTTCCCTCTGAATCTCAACCCAATCAAAGGGAATCCAGCCATATGTCTATTGTCTAAAGCCCATTCAGACGAAAGTTGGTTGTGGCACCGACAACTCTCACACCTCAACTTCAAAGACATCAACAAGCTAGTCATCGGTGATCATGTTCGGGGTCTTCCACTGCTTAAGTTCGATCGAGAACACTTATGTGCTACTTGTGAAATGGGGAAAAAATTCGCCAAAGTCACCCAACAACCATAAACACCAAAGTTGTTGAACCACTTGAGTTGCTTCACATCGACTTATGTGGTCCATCATCAATCGAAAGCATTGGCGGTAACAAGTACATCCTTGTTATTGTTGATGACTTCTCATGGTTTACTTGGGTGTTCTTTCTAAAGCACAAATCTGAGGCGACTCCCAAGCCGAAGATCTTTATCAAGCAGGTTGGAGTGCAACTGAGAAAATTCGTTCGAAACATCAGGAGCGACAATGGACTGGAATTCAAGAACAAAGAATTTGAAGATTTCTTAGCAAAAAAAGGCACCAGTCACAATTTCTCAGCCCCCTATACACCTCAACATAATGGAATTGTCGAAAGGCGAAACCGATCCCTGTGTGAGGCGGCCCGAACCATGCTGAGCTTTGCCTCCCTTCCTCTATATTTCTGGGCAGACGCCATTGCTGTAGCTTGTTTCACTCAAAACAGATCTTATCTCAAAAAGCGTTTCTCTCTCACCCCCTATGAGATTCTTAACAACAGGAAGCCGAATGTTAAGTTCATTCATGTGTTCGGCTTGAGGTGCTTTATTTTCAACTCCAAAGAGCGTCGCAACAAATTCGATGTCAAAGCCGATGAAGGCATCTTTCTGGGATATTCTCTTACTTCAAAGGCGTACAGGGTTCTGAATAAGCGTTTTAAACAAATTGAAGAAACCTATTATGTAACGTTTGATGACAATTACGTCAAGAAGTTGAAGTCTACCGAAGGGGCAATTAGAGAGATTTTCTCTCAAACCGGTCAGGTCACAGCCTCAATCGCCAATTTTTTTGACTAGTTCATGGATTTATTTGATGAACCTGAGAAGGCTATTCACTCTGAAGCCAAGGCAGCAGACAACAAGGTGGATCACCTTAAGAAGATTATCGAAGACGCAGCCAAACAAATGGCAGAAGAAGAACCGGTTAGAAACGAACCTCCTCAAAGAAATACTTCAGTCGAGGGGGAGAATCGATTCTCTTCAGATCGACAGGACTCACATATCTAGGGGGAGGGTCCATCATTTTAAATCGACGATAATGCTCATGGCCAGAGGGAGAATCCAATCTTTGACGGAACCAAAAGCCCAGCCAGAACCGAAATCCCGGTTGCACCCGAAAGTCCTGTAGCAACCGAAAGTCCGGAACAGCCCGAAAGCCCAGTAGAAGAAGGATTTTTTGGTTCACATCGAAATGTTTCATCATCTTTCGAGGGGGAGAATTCCAATATGCATTATGATGATGATATTCAATCAGAGTTGGAAGAAGTGGTAAATGCTGAATTGGATCCCTCTTATGATCCAAATTATCCTCCTCTCACCAAATGGACCAGAAATCATCCTGTATCTCAAATAGTGGGTGATGCATCAGAAAAGGTTCTAACTCGATCACAACTGAAGGCGAAGCAAACTGCTCTATTCTCCAAAGTAGAATTCTGCATGTTTAATTCACTCATCTCCAAAATAGACCCGAAGACCGTCAATACTACTCTTGATCATTCTGATTGGGTTCAGGCAATACAAGACGAACTCAATGAGTTCGAAAGAAATAAGGTCTGGAGACTTATTCCAACACCAAAAGATGCCTCGGTTGTCAGTCTCAAATGGGTGTTCAGAAACAAAATGGACAAGGAGGGAAATGTGATCCGGAATAAGGCTCGGCTAGTGGTGAAAGGATATTGCCAGGAAGAAGGAATCGATTATGAAGAGACATTCGCTCCGGTTGCAAGGTTGGAATCCGTTCGAATATTTCTTGCCTATGCTGTACACAAGAACTTTGAGGTCTACCAGATGGATGTGAAGTGTGCCTTTCTGAATGGGGAACATGAAGAAACCGTGTACGTGGAGCAACCTCCTGGTTTTGTAAATGAAAAGCATCCAAATCACTGCTACATCTTGGATAAGACAGTTTATGGTCTGAAACAAGCTCCTAGGGCATGGTATGAAAAATTAACTAAGTTTATAAAGATGTCTAAATTCAAACAAGGTTCGGTTAACTCAACCTTCTTTCGTAAAAAGGAAGGTAACCACCTTATGATCGTTCAAATCTATGTCGATGATATCATTTTCGGCTCCACGAATCCTAGCCTAACAGCTGAATTCAAGAAGTTGATGGTGACTAAATTTGAAATGAGCTCAATGGGTCCGATTAACTTTTTCCTTGGTTTAAATATTAGACAGGGACCCGAAGGCATCTTTATCAACTAGGAAGCATACACAAAGACTCTCTTTGCCAAATTCGGCATGATGGGAGACTCAAAGGTCAAAGTCCCTATGGCGTTCGGCACCAAGCTCACACCATCTTTGAAAAAACCGGCAGTCGACATAACGCTATATCGCCAAATGATTGGTTCCCTGATGTACCTCACAGCTAACAGGCCCGTTATAATGTTTTCAGTGTGCTATTATGCCAGGTTTCAAGCAAATCCTCGTGAACCACACATGCTGGCAGTGAAGAATATATTCCGATATTTGAAGCGAACCACCTCTCTCGGTCTCTGGTATCCCTCAAACTCAGGTTTCTTCATTCAAGCCTACTCAGATGCAGATATAGGAGGATGTGGTCTAGACTGAAAAAGCACCAAAGGAGGCTGCCAATTCCTAGACGAGAAGTTGGTCAGCTGGCAATCGAAGAAACAAACATGTGTTTCTCTATCTACAGCCGAAGCAGAGTACATTGCATCCACCTCCTGCACACACAAGTGATTTGGATCCAAAGACAACTCCAGGATTATGGACTCAATATGTAAAAGATCCCACTATATTGTGACTCAGAAAGTGCAATTAGGATCTGTCATAACCCAGTGCAACATTCCAAGACCAAACATATAGCACTAAGGTATCACTTTATTAAGGATCATGTGGAAGATGGAAACGTCGAAATTCACTTTGTTCGAACCATTGATCAACTGGCCGACATCTTCACCAAAGCCCTTCCTGAAGCAAGTTTTAATAAAATCCTACAAGGCCTAGGTATGATGGAATCGGAGTCAGTACCAAAAACACCTTCTCAAAACTAAAAGTTGGAAGCGAAATGAACCGAACGCTCGGTCTATTTCGGGCTTGGTTCACACGGGAACCGAAATGAACCGAACTCTCGGTCTATTTCAGGTTCGGTCCCACTGCACTTGCTTTCGCTTATCTCAAAAAGGTGATGTCTTTGGTTGTATACTTTTGTACAATTGTTTTCCAAAAATCCAAAAATATTTTCTTTTAGGAACCGAAATGAACCGAGCGTTCGGTCCATTTTTGGTTCAGTTCAATTTTTTTTTTGGTTTGTTTTGTTTTTCTCTTTACAAAAATATCAAAATTCCAAAAATATTTTCTTTCTTTTGTGTCTACTTCTGTTTATGTTAACAGTTTCTGGAATATCGATGGGGCAGGTATCATTCTCACACTTTATACTAGCTAAGTGTCCCTAGAAGCATGCTGCTGCATGTTGTCCAAAGCCTCAACTAATTTTGAATAAAGCCTTATTGATTGGGTATATACTAACCTCGTCTTCCCAATTAGGCTGCTAAATTTATTCTAATCATGAGCTACCTTACTCTTTTCTCATATGAGTTAAGAGTTTTCTGCTTGGTCATTCTTTTTATAGTAGAGGTACTTTGGTTTCTTTACAACACCTCAAACATTTTTCTCCATCATATTTCGGTTCATAAATGTAATCCTTGAGACTCTCAGAAATAAGCACTGAGGTTTATGGTTACACAATCTCTGTGTTTATGATCTTAGCTTCATGTCACTACGTGCTAAGTGAAACCCAAAATTCAATACCCACTATGAATTGACGGTCAACAATTAAATTTGCTCTAGCTTTCACCCATGAATAAGCGAAACCACCTAAGTGGTTGTACCATGAAATCTCTATTTTTTTTTTGTGTGATTCCTATGAAATTGTTACACACCATAACATTTCTTCCCATAGAATCCAGTTATAATTTTTTTTTTTGAGATTTCACACCAAACATTTCCAACAAGTCACTGAATATAGTCCAAACCTACTTGTTCAACAGACCACATCGGTTTCACAGGTACTTCGTTCGGTTTCGGTCTTATGTCAAGATCCGGAATTCTGAACTGAAGCAAAAGCCACCCTTCTAAGCCTCATTAAAAGATGCCTTTCAACACTTCTTAACAAGTGCTTGATCGTAATTCAACGGGAAACCACACAGACACTTTAAAGTCTCTCTTGACTTTGAAGGAAGAGATTCGTGCCCGGGATCCACTGTTTCGTGTCTATATTGACATCACAAATTCCCACATAGATGTTGCTTTATTTCTTTATCTTTGAAACTCTATGCATGAAAATCTTTTTGATTTTCCAAATGTCTGGTTCGGTTCTCTACAAACTACTTTCCTTTATGCAGCTTCGGTTCTTAATGATATACTCAACAAGGGAATGTTGTGGTTTTTCTAAGTCTTTGATTTTATTTAATGATGACAGCTCATTTAAAAGATAAGATGATGACTCAGCCGAAAGATTAAAGGTTTCAAGAATTCAAAAAGGGATTTGGTGGGAAGGTGTGCACGGAAACGATTTTCTCTCTCATGCGTAATCATCGGGATTGCCAACTGTAACGTTTCAATCAATTCAGGAACCGTTTCACGTTTCAAGAGGATTTGGGGGTGAATTTTTCTCTCACCTCCATACCCGGTATAAAGGGTTAAACCCTAGTTGTTTTAGCTCTTTACTGCAACCCAAATTTTTGAGAGCAAACAAAGGCGATTTTTCTCCCACTGTTCATCTTCTTCTTCGAAGCATTCAACAATGGCAGATTCCTCCTCTGTTCATGAAACATCTTCTAGATCCAACATTCTCCCAATCAGACCTCAGCAAAGCTTGGTCATCGACCTCACCCCAATCTCCTATCATGCCTTCATGTATCCCATAGTGGAGTGTCTCAAATACTCTCCACTGGTTCTCGCACTCTCCAAGGTTGAAATTGTGCCTATGGAATGTCTATTCCAGATTTTCTCCACAACTCACTACGACAAATCCGTTGATCGCATCTACTTCGGCATCCTTGACACCAAAACCTCCATCTCAAAGCAGCGATTTTGCTGGATTCTAGGGTTTGAACCTAACGAATAGAGGGTTAACCCTGATTTGATCTCTGTGGGTAAATTATTCTCCATGTTTTACAACATGGGTTACACTGAAACCCTTACTACTGTCACGAAGTTCAAGAAGTCATGCCTTCCTCCTCAACGGAACGGCTTCTTCACGATTTTCTTCAAAGGTTTATCTGAGAGGAGTGCAGGTTCTGATGAGGCCAGTCGTTTGTTCATGACAATTCTTTATGGGTTTTACGATGGGATCAACCTCGACTATGGCTCGGTTCTCTGGCAGCAGTTGATTCAAAGCCTCGGCTCTACTTCTCGACACACTGAAATCTCCTATGCCAGGTTCTGGACGCTCGTCACAAAATGGGCAATGGACAAGTATCATGTCCCCACTGTGGCCACTTCTCCACTCTCCTCGATTGGCGTGTTCCACACTACAAAGATCATCGTCACTGATCCCTCCAAGTTCATCTTTGTTGGCTCAATTCCTGAGTTCATGTATGCTTGTGTATCAGAGGAGAGCCACATCATCAAGACCTACAAGGAGTTTCCACTTTCGGGTCCGAGAGAGATGACTGCAGAGATGCTTCAGTCCATCAACAACGTAGACAAACCTGCTACCAGGGGCAAGAAACCAGAGAAAGGGAAAGGAAAGAAAGTGGTCAAAGGGGTGAAAGGCCCAACTCCTAAGAAGAGAAAATCAACAAAGGCAGCCCAACACCTCCACCGAAGAAGCAGAAAACACAACCTAAAAGAAAACTTGTTCTTGCTTCTTCCTCAAGCGAATCAGAGGATGAAGGTTCAGACTCAGAGGAGTCGGTTCGAGGCGACTCTCCTCCCCGTTCGCCTTCACATGAGGTACCAGTCACAACCGAACCTGTCTCTTCTCCACCTATCACTATCTCTGTTTCCATTCCCATCATAACCTCCTCTATTTCCATTCCCCCATAACTTCGTCTACTTATATTCCACCCACTTCTATTCCTATACCACCTCCCATTTTCTCTAAAGCCACAAAAACAATAACCACTAGAGTTCGAACCAACCTATCTGATACGGGGGATCGTACTTCAGCACCTGAACACACACCTACAATCGAACCCACTTCCACACCCAAACCTACTCCCACAACCGAACCTCCAACATTGCCTTAATCTCCCAATCACTCAGCCGAAACCGAGACATTTCTAGGAGCGGAAGATATGACTTTCGATTCAGTTTACTACAGTCCCTACCAAGTTCAGAGCGATGATGATGATGATGCTCCTGTCACCAAAAAGCACATCAAGGAACTTCACGAGAAGATTGATAATCTCATCGCTTCTTCCTCCTCCTCTCGGTCCCATATCAAGGAAGCTGCCATTCAGGGGATGGTCGATGCTTTCACCAAGGCACACGAAGCCTCCATCAACTCTGCTACTGTTGCTATAGATGCATCAACAAAGGCTTGTGCTGCTGCAACCGAAAAAGTCGAAAAACTATTTCGAGATGCTACCCTCTTTTTGGAGTCTTTGCAGGGGGCAGACGAATCTAATGCAGCGAAGGTTAATTTGGTTGTTGAGAAGATGGGTACTTCCTTTGAAAAAGAACGGCACCACTTCACCAGTCTTCGTCAGACCCTAGAAGCAGACAACAAATCCTTCCAGACAACCGTTGAGGATCGCCTGACCAAGCTCCAAAAAGACCTTGCCACGGAAAATTCTATGATGGATGCGCTTGCACGCAAAACAACTGCGCTAAAAACCAAGAGTCTTCAACTTTCCCAAACTGAGAAGGAGGTTGATTCTCTTCAGTCCGAGCGTGCTGTGATTAAAAGTTGTGTTTCGGATGTCCATGGAACCCTCTCGAACATCATTGAAGTGCATGACCTAATTCTCAACTACTCAGTGAGGCGAACTCTTGATGAGAAACTTGCTCCTGCCCTTGCCATGCTTAGTAGAATTGAGGGGCTTTCTGAGCAAGTGGTCCATCCAAAACAAGGGGGAGAAGGAGCTTCAAAGGGCAGTAATCAATCTCAACCTCCTCCTTTTTCCACAGCTCAATCCCAACCGCCTCCAATTTCTTCATCAGTTCCAACTAAAGAAACCGAACCACCAACAACTGGTCATGCATCAGGTTCGGGTGCTCAAGACAAAGGCAAAAAGGTTCTCGATGACAGTGATGGAGATGAAGACAAAGAAACCATTGCTGATATTTTGAAGAAACAGGCCAGGGACAAGGAACTGGACATGAATGCTTGGATTGCTAGGGAGGCCAAAGCAAATGAAAGGAGGATGAAGGAGGCTCATGATCTCCTTGAAAGTCGAAAAACCCTATTCCCTCCATGGACTCTTAAGAAGCTTGTCAAAGAAGCTATCGAGTCCCCGAACATCCTCTGGCTTGAACCTGTGATCTCTTTGGACAGGGCTAATTCTGTTGAGTCTCAATTCGACATGCCCTTGACCCGAAAGGTATTTATCTTTCATGCATTTCCCCACATAGCTGAAGTCCCTCATCCTCACGCGAAGGTTGATAGGGAACTTATTGATTTCTATCTGAGGTTTGTTCAGCCTCAGTATTAGACGTGGAGTGCACAGAAGATTGTCAATGTTCAGGTCCTCAAACCCTTTCGGGAGGGTAACTTCACGAACGTCAGATTCAAAGTCTTGAGGGGGTCAGATAAAGTCGAACATGCCATTTCTCTCGCTGATCTTCCTAACCTAAATCCTCACGATTGGATCATCCTGCATAACATCCTCCTCACCAATGAAACTGAATATGGGCCAATCATAGATCACTTCAAGAGGGTGTTGGTTTGTTATATCTTGGAGGTTTCCAAGTTGGATCAGGAAATTGCTAATGTACTTAGAAAGAAGCCCACCATCTCCCCAGTCGGTTCTGCAAGTGATCTGAATAAAATACAGATGGGGAGGATTGATCCGAAGCGAAACTCGGTTATGTTCACCAGGAAAGAAGGCCAGAAATGTCTGTTCGCTTTGGCTGACAAACATCTTTACACCACTTCGTGTCTGGAGCATGTTCTGGGGATCATCAATCGGTGTAAGCAAAATTCTGAAGATGATAAGAAATACTTCAATGACATGGTCCACTAGTATATTCATTTCCGACGAACTCTTCTTGCCCTCATTCCTTGCCTGTTCAAAACCACAAAGAAGGTTGATGCAGCAGGATCCAATAAGCCAAAGGAGAGCCTCGCCCCAATTGACGCAAAGGGGGAGATTGTTGGGTCCATTATGTGTTGCGTCTTGGGCTCGGTCCTTAGCCCAGTTTTGTATCCGGATTGGGCCTATCCATCTGTGATTTAATTATTAGGGTTTAGTATTTATAGATGCTTGCATGCATCTTTGTACGTAGCTGTTTAGTCGATCATTCAAAGCGATCATTGTTTTTATCGATTGTAACCCTAAAAGCCTCTACAGTGGAAGTTCTTCATCGAGCTCTGCTGAGGCGTGAATCTATTGAATCATTCAGCTCATTATTGGTTCATTCTCTTGTTTGTTATTTTGTTTGCATTATTCTGATTAACCTGTGTAAGATCTAAACGATCAACGAGATTTTCAAGTCATCAACTTGATTAATGAGGTAGACCTTAGATCATGTTGGTTTTACTTCTAACGTCATAGATCTCGAGTTTTCTACTCTTTTTGTTGCATATTTACCACATAAACACATACATGCATAAAATCATACATAACACACACATACACATAGATCTACATATTTTGCTTGTATTCTCCTCCATAAAACTTGTAAAAAATGAAAAAAAGAGGGGTATGAACTCACTTTTTCTTGTGGATCTCGGTTTTGAAGAAGGATGGAAGAAGTTTGATGCTATTTTCGGCCCTAGCAAGCTTCTTGGATGGATCTCAAACTTAGAGGATTCTAAGATGTAAGATCATGAATTTGAATGGATTAAGAGAAGATTTTTGATGAAATGAAGTAAGTAGATCATGGATTTAAGCATCAACTTACTTAAGATGATGATTTTTGTGGAAAATCCTCCTTGAAAAGCTCTAAAATCTCGAAAGTTTTGAAGGAGAAGTGAGAAGATGTTCTTAAAGACTTAGAGAGAGTTTAAAGTGTTTTGTGTGTGTGTGTTTTCTCTTTCTCTCGGCCGAGGATAGAAAAGAGAGAGAAAAGAGAGTGTTGAAGTGACCATGCATGGGAACATGAGAAGAGTGCATGGAGACCCCATGTACAATTGTGAGGTGGCACCAAAAGTCAACTCCTCCCCTTTCTTTTGTAGTTGGGCCGAGAGAGAGAGAGAGAGAGAGTAAGAAGAATAGAATGTTTGGACCTTTTGTGTTTAAATCTATATTGTGGAGCCCAAGTTAATGATTTTCGGCCTATTGGCCCCTTTAGAGTAATTCACGACCCAAAATTCATCAAAGTATGAGTTTTATGGCCCATTAGGGCTATTTAGTTTTATTATGGCCCAATAAGGTCCATTAGGGTATTTTATCTCATTCTAGGCCCAATATGGCCCAAAATGTTAAAATAATTGAAAGTGGGTCCAAATTAGAGCCCATATAAGAGTTCTAAGCCCAAAGTAGTCAAATTGGAAGCTTATTGGTCCATTAGGCCCAATAAGGAAATCCTAGTTCAAAATGGACTTAAACCGGGATTTTTAGGGTTTCCAACCTTTTGTTGACTATTTGAATGTTTGCATGGAGTGTTTGATGGAATTTTGTTGTTACTAGATGAGCATCATACATGCTTTTAAAGTTTTAATCACCATGTTATCATTGTTCAATGTTTAGAAGGCATCAGAATTTCCTAATTGTGACAGTTTTAGGTTAGATCTACGTTGTCGTCTTCCACATCTACTTCTTACCATCATTTTCCTCCTCCGCAAAAACCCTAGTCGCCGCTGATTTGAAAAATCTAGCAGGTTGAGAAAGTTTTGGCGAGATTGACACATTTCCGAAGTGAATCCGTATGTAGCTTCGTTCAATCAACATCAGATATGTTCTCTCATCATTTGTGTCATCTTAGAAGCATCACTAGTCGCAAATCGCAGCCAAAATCATAACAATCATGTGTTATTTTTGACTTATTTTTCTTCAAGAACTTGTCTTTTTGTTTATCTGATTTGTTTCAGAACTCATTTTTTGTTTCTATGATTTGCTTCATCACTGGAGAAATCTCTAATGCATCCGTACCATATTTGTTCCTTCACCACTACCTCTTCATTTCATTAATATCTTTATCTCTGATACTTGTGTGGTTTAGAAAGAAAAGATATGGAAAAAGATGCACATAAGGTATTTCATTAAAAGCCACAATGAAGTTTTTTTTTTATAGTTTAAACAATAAATATTATAAATTAACCTATAAATAAGTGAATTAAGCTATGAATAGAATGTAAATTAAACTGTGAATAATTGTATTAAGTTGTTAACTGCGTAACTAAACAATGGTTTTTTGTATTTTTTTTACTTTCTTTACATTTATGTGTGTTTTATAAATAATTTAAATATTTTTTTAATGTTTTGAATGCTTTGTATTAAACTGTGAATGGCTCTATAAATAATATAAATAATTTTTTAATGTTATGAATGTTTTTCTCTCTGATCTCTAGAGAACCACCAAATATGCATCACATGTCACGATAAATAATGTGTTTTTTTTTCAGATTAGATACTATTAACCACCACCTCTGCCAATCTCTTACCACTGACGAACCATCCTTTCGCTTTCTGATACGAATAACGAATCAGATCTCGAGATTGATGAAGTTATGAATGCTAGATCTACTACCTAACACCAAATCTGCATCTGATCTATATGTTCTATGCATTTCATGTATGAATCTGATGTATCTGGTGCATTTCATGGTGGCTTGCATCAAATCCGATTTTGGTAGAAAATATTCAGGTATGTCGATTTTTATAGATAAATATTCTTAAAGTTTTTTTTTCTAATTGTTTTTTTCTTACATCTATTGTAGATCTCTATGACACATTTTATATAGTTTTTTTATGGTTTTTCTTTTTGTTATGGTGTGAATTTAATATTTAATATCTCATTTATCATTTACTTTTCTTAATCTTAATTTTAGCTTATTTTAAGTTGTGAATATACAATTTTTTTGAATTAAATTGCAAATTTATTGCAGTATGTTGTGAGTTTTGTGTATTAAACTTTGATTTTTGTGTTTTAAGTAGGACTGGAAATGGAGCGGGTTTTGACCTTGATCCGATCCAAACCCTTAGCAATTATACAGGTTTCGAGCATAGTTTTTGATCCATTTACCCGTTAACTACCCGTACCTGCTAACCATTTTATTAAAAGGGTTGGGTATGGATCATCACCGATCCGCTCCATTTATAACCCGCCCCATATAAATTTTAGAATTATACATTTATATTTTATACTGCCTAGTTTTACTTTAAATTCCAATCAAAAGTCCAAAGTGAAAAGGCAAAAGACTAAACTGTTTATACATAGGACTTAGGAACTCAACTTCTAGACTTCCAGTCCTCTCCCAAAAATCATGATGTCATTTCATTTATATTTCATCATATAATCACCAATTTCATTTATAAATCAATAAATTCATTTATCAATCGGAAGAAAGTTTGTACTTGCTATTCTCTATCAATGCAATCGAGGCTTAAAAACCAATCAGAAGTGTTGAATGTAGGAGTTGCGTCATTGGGCTTATGTAGTCGGTCCAATATTGTCACGGTTTGGGCCTGTCCAGCCATGTTTTTGATTTTAGAGTTTAGTATTTATGGTGCATGCATGCATCATCATTATTAGGCTTCTGGATTATTATCACTTTCATTGTACTGTAACCCTAGCACACCTCTACAATAGAAATTCTTTGTCGAGCTCTTCTAACTTGTTGCAGTTTTAATCATTCAACACTTGTTTGATTCATTGTGTGTTCATATACTTGTTTACTTTCTGATTTACTTGTTAAGAATCTAAACGATCTTAAAAAAGTTTTCAACTCAGCAATTGGTATTAGAGCAGGAGACTATGTAATCCATACGCATCTCTTATGTTGAAGAAGGTTTTAGGGTTTCCGCTATCATCGTTTTCATTAGAGCCGTCATCTTGTTATTGACGCGGAGCTTAGAACTCGATCTTACCCTAACTCAGTTTACTAGTCTGATTCTTGGCAGGTTATCAAATCGAATCATCATGTCACACGACGACTCTCAATCAAACCCCATCAACATATCCAACAATATCGGATCTACCACAAGATTTCCATTTTTATACACTCATGATTATGAAGTTTGGACGAATCACTTTGAGGACTATGTTCTTGGTTCATAGGAAAATGGGTATCTAATTTGGGTGGCGATCACCGTGGGTCCGTTTGCTCATTCTGGAACGAGTAAAATCATGAAGACGTAAAAGGAATACAATCAGCTTATGATTGACGTAGAGAAAGTTCCTCAAGATGAAAAGGACAAACTGATGAGCAACATCAAAGCTATGAGGATGATCAGATTTGCCTTACAATCTGATACATTTCGTCTAGTTAGTACATGCACAACAGCTAAACAAATCCGGGATAGGCTTAAGGAACTATATTCTACAAATGAGGATTTAGAGCACTCAATACAAAGTCTTTTGCTCTCTAAGTTCGGTAACTTCAAGAAAAAGCCGAAAGAGAAACTTACTCAAGCATTTGATCATTTCAATCATCTTCTCAGCAAGATGATCAAGCATGGAATTGGCAGAGAGGTAATCGAGGAGAAGGTCACTTTCATGAATGGCCTGAGACCCGAATGGATGGCGGTGGTTTCGACTGTAAAAGATCATGAACAGTTCAAAACCTATTCGTTGGCAAAGCTTGTGGGAATAGTCAAATCACACGAAAACGTTGTGACTAAGGAGACAAATGTGGTTTCTAATATGGGATCTTTGGCCCTTCTCTCAAAGGGCAAGAGCGTGGCTGAAGAAGAAGAAGAAGAGTTGGATCTTTCTGAATGTGATCTGACAAACGAAGAATATGCATTGATGGTCTCTAATCCCAAGAAATTTGCTTGCAAAAAGTTTGCTACCTCCAAGAACCAAAACTAGCAAGGGAGCTACAGTTCTAAAAAAGGCGAAAGAGGAGATTAAAAATGATGGGTTTTTAGCAATACATCAATCCTATGGTGTACATGAAAACCCTAATAGCTTTTGGATCTAGTTTGTCTAATGAACATGAAATTAAATATCCAAAGCTATAAACCCTAGATCTAGCATACAATTAATAATATTAACATAAAATAGAGTTTAGATCTGTCCTTAGATTGCTATATAGCAATAACAATCAATCCTTAGCTTTAGAAAGCTTAGTGCCTCAAGTGTTGCACATCTAATGGAGTCACAAACACCACTAAGCAACTTGGATGAAGAGGGAAGAGAGGAGAGGCACCAAAAATGGCTGGAAACCCTAAGGGAAGTGTTGTCCATGTTTTTGGGGCTTAAGGGTCCTTTATACACATGTAGGATATTAGGGTTTTCAACTGGGAAACGCTAATCTGAATGCTTAGGCCCTAAGCAGCCCATGGATCCCTTTCTTTAGAGCCATGGACGAAATCTTATGGGCTTCCCCATAAATTTCGTCCACTCCACTCTATGGAGTCCATTAGCCCACTCTTGCAATTATCTTATAATTACAATTCTAGTCCCTTAAGTTTAATTGATCTCTTTTAGCCACAAAATTAATTATCAATTAATTCTTGACTAATATTAATTAAACAATATGATTTCTCTTTTAATATATTATTCTCATAATATATTAATAAATTATATTTAAACATTTCTCTCCTTAATTATCCTACATATTGCTATGGTGAAGGCAACCCAAAAGTACCATGCTCATAATCGGGTCAAGTACATACCAAAATAGTTATGGACTTAGACACTAATCCAACAGTCTCCCACTTGGATAAGTCTAATAACTCTTTTCCGTATGACTTCAAAACCTGATCAGCAACCGTAACTTTCAAAAGCCACTGTCAACTCTGATCTTATCAGATACGCGTGTCCTTTTCCATTCTCAAGATATCGTATAGACATGAATTTCAATCATTCTCTCTATATTGTTTCCCGACTTCTGATTTATGACGACTGACAACAGACTACAATTGAACACATCAACTTAGTCCCGACTTGGCCAAGCGCTTAGGTGTCATCACAAAATCATCGAGGGGCCCACATATACCGCTTTTATCCTACTTTGGATAAAAGGAATGGATAAACTTCGACTCAAATGCTTGCTTGCATTTATTGATCGGATCACACACAACAATAAGTTTATAACACCAAGTTACTGGTGCCTTTTCTTATTATCAATGTGCAACCAACCAACAAATAACAGCTCACATGTCTCGGTTTCAAGAATATACAATATTATCGACTCATAATCACTCGTGACATAATCCATGAAGTGATTCACGTGAGCGTGGGTTTAATCCAATACTCTAATCTTATCAAAGCACTCATGAACTTTGCAGCAAACTTGTTCCATGTCTAAACGCTTTAGACAATATACAGACAGATTCATGATAGTCTTCTTTCATACCTACTTCCAATGTATGACCGACTGTGGATGTTCGAATAACCCAACTATCCTGGAAGTCAAAACATGCAAACTGAAACACAACAATAATAATTAATGCTATATGGCCCCAAACTTGTGAGAGTAAATAAAACACTTTTATTTAACCACCATATTGATTACTCATTATTTATCATTTAACGTTTCGGATAATCAACTCATTACTTGAATTACAACAACAATTGTCTCATGCTCCAAGCATGCACACTTTGTTTCCTATGGTCCTTACTTTGTGAAATAGATCAATTGAAAAATTCCAATGATGCTCATTTCACAATTCCCAATCCTTGTTATTAGTGTTATAACACAAGGTTCTTGCCACTACTAGAATATGCTAGATTCTAACATTTTATGCAACGATCCTTTTGCAAAGTCATAGCACAAAAGTCACCACGACTTGGCTAATGAAATTACAAAATACTCTATCGAAAATTGTTACAAGACAATTCCATAGACGTGAAGTCTCACATTCAAAGTACATTCCTTTGAACATCCTTCTTGCATAAAAGTTTCTAATCTAGACATTGACTCTCAATATCCAACTCCCAATATGGAAACATTTCCACATTTTCCATATGACAACTCATTCTTAATAGAATCTTATCTATTCATAATAATGTCTATATGGTCCATCCAATACCATACTTCCAACTACTCACAAGTGACCAATCCTTAGCAAACTTTGGATCGTCCTTTGATAGTTGTTTAATTATTTTAGTCAAAACTGATTCTAGTCCTTTTTCCCTCTTAATGCACTAGACATTTGGAAAATTTTAGAATGGTCAAATATTATAGCATTCGCAATCGATTCTATACCCGAAGCGTATGGGACACGATGCATAATGTCTTACATAAAGATATGATACTTTACCAATCTTTTGTCATAATATTTTATGTATCACGTTCTCACAATTCAAACTATGAAGAGGGATTCCGTAATCATAATTGAAATTTGAGAACACACAATGTATCCTTTTACTAAATTTATTAAAATTTCTCAATCTAAGCTTTAGATTTTGAAACGAAGTATAATATTATCTCCCCTAATTATAGAAAAACAACTTTTTAAACCATGCAACTTTGCAAATTGAATCTTTGTTTTTCTATAATTAATATTGCTAACTTGCAATACTTTCCATAATAATCATACAAACATAACACTTATGCTCCCACTATTGTCACACCCCAAAACCGGAACGGCGGAAACGTTCTGGGGTGGATGACGTCATGTCAAGTATCACAACACATGCATATAGTAATCAAAGTACAACAAAACATTGCATTAATAGTAATAATTTTACATGGTTACATTACATAATATCAAGTAATACAAGCAACATATATAAAGTGCAGCAAGGTACTTAAGCCATCTTCATTAGCAGCTCCGGGGATGTACCTGTCTAATTGCTGACCTGAGATTACAAGTTATTTGAAAAGCGAGTATCAGCATTTTTACAAATGCTGGTGAGTTCATAAGTATTTAGTGTCATTTAGTCAAATAACTTTAATAAGTGGTAGTTTAAGTGTTTTCAGTGCATTAGTGTTCTTTCCAGAAAATCCTATATTTTCTTTAAATAAAGCAGCCTTCAACCAAGATTGTTCAGTGTATTGTGGTAAGAGGTAGTTTTCCCTTAATTGCTATTATTATCAAAATACTGTATTTGATTATTAAAGAAAGCAAGGGACATCAGGGAATAACATATGCCTCAGCAGTGAGGACTGCTGACTAAGGCAAAGAATCATAGACTCCAGGAGGGTATCGAATTAACGACACGCCTGGTTCAGTCTGACAAAGGGGAGACATAGACCTCAGAAGGTACCAAATGAAAGGTACAGTTGGTAAGGTCTAAAACAGTGAATATAGACCGAAAACGATACCAAATGAAAGGTATCTCTCACAAGGTCAGAACAAAGACTACAGACCCCAGACAGTATTAGATGAAAGATACAGCTAGCAAGGTCGAAACAAAGACAATAGACCCCAGATAGTATCAAATGGAAGATACAGCTAGCAAGGTTGAAACAGAGACTATAGACCCCAGACAGTATCAAATGAAAGATACAGCTAGCAAGGTCGAAACAGAGACTATAGACCCCAGACAGTATCAAATGAAAGATACAGCTAGCAAGGTCGAAACAAAGACAATAGACCCCAGACAGTATCAAATGGAAGATACAGCTAGCAAGGTCGAAACAGAGACTATAGACCCCAGACAGTATCAAATGAAAGATACAGCTAGCAAGGTCGAAACAGAGACTATAGACCCCATACAGTATCAAATGAAAGATACAACTAGCAAGGTCGAAACAGAGACTATAGACCCTAGACAGTATCAAATGAAAGATACAGCTAGCAAGGTCGAAACAGAGACTATAGACCCCAGACAGTATCAAATGAAAGATACACCTAACAAGGTCGAAACAGTGTGACTCTGAAAAGTGACATCAGCATACAGTGTAAATTGCTGACGAAATACCGTTACCTTGAAGTCATGAATTATAAGGTAACTCAGGATACTCGTAACCATACTGACTAGAGTTCCAGACGCCCTACAACATCTATATAATATGACATTTGTCACCCCTTGGCTTGGTGGGCCGTGGACTGTAGCTAGCAGTCAGGGTGCGGGGTTGTCAATCCCGTATAGGCCTATACACACAATGTCCGCTCTCCCTACAGGAGACTCTGGTTACCAACTAGACGACGGAGAAGGCCGCGTCCCAAAGATGCATCCCATATAGAGAATAGTGTGTTTCTTGAGAGGAGTGGGTTTCTAATACAAGTGATATACTAGAGGTAGAGACTTCCAAACAGTGGGTAGTGCGTTTCTAAAGTAAGTGTAGAATAGATGAAGAGACTCTTAATTGACTTGACTAGAGAATTCCCTATATGTCCATACCCATATACATAGTGTTTAACTAATGGACCAAACGACCTTCGGACGGCTACCCGATCCCACCAGACCATATCTCAACGAAGAAAAGGAAATAGGGCCGATGAGCCTTCCTAAGTCTTTCAGTCATTACTTATATATACCTATATAAGTACAGACATACATCTAACTATGACTAAGTGGGTATCAAGTGAAAGTGATTCTCGTGAAGTAGGAGTGTCTAACAAGTGAAGTAAGAGCGGTCGCAAGTGAAGTATAAGTGTCGAATAAGTATAAGCGCATCGTGAAGTGGAGATGACAATAGGTGAAGTAAGAACGTATCAAGTATAAGTGAAGTAAAGCCGATCTCAAGTATAAGCGATGTAGAATCGTATCACTAAGTAAGAGGGTAAATAAGTACAAGCGTTATCAGGTATAAGTGACTTCAGGTATAAGCGAAAGCATTACAGAGTAGGAGTATAAAATAGGTATAAGCGAAGCAGCGGTATCTAACAATTAAAAGTATTCATGAAAACCCTTGAAGACTTTATTACTCCGGAAAATCGCATTTGTATTCTTTGATAAAATAAGTGTGAAAACCTTTAGAAATCTTTTATAAATCAGTTGAAATGAGTCTTTGATAAGCTATGAAAGTAAGAACTTGAACAATTTAAAAACCCTTTTTGAAAGCCATTTATAGTGTCCTACTCGGTAAAACAGTGTACAGTGGTAAAATCTTGTGCATGCGGGTTATCAATCACATGTGATTGATATGATAACTGGCATGTTTAACTTGTAATCCCCCCCCCCTATGAAAACATTTAAAAGCATTAAAAAGGTTCATTCAGGGGTATGAACTCACCTGGTATAAGTAGGTCCGACGGTAGTGCCGTTTAGGCGTTCGGGGTCACGCAAGGACTTGAACACACACAAGGACCTATTTTAACATATGATAACATATGTTCACATACAATTAGCATATATTATACTAATAAAACAATTATACACACTCAAAGGTGTGGAAAACACTTTTGGTTGAGTGTTTGGGGTCCCGGGTAGCGTTTAAGGGTGCTAAGGGTCTCCTATCAGTTGTGGGACTTTGCTATGCTCAAGTATCAAGGGTGTAAAGGGGTTTAAAGCATCAATATGGACCAAACAAGGAGTTTAAGGCCCAACCTAAGGGAGTTTACGGCCGTAAACTCCCAATGTCAATTTCTTGGGGTTTTGATGCTTCTAGCTTGTTCCTTGATTTATTCTAAGCACTTTTCTCAAAAGGCATGAGTGGATTTGAGGCCTCTAAGGGTATTTTATTGGAGTTTACGGCCTAAGAACTCTCCCAAGGGAGTTTACGGCCGTAAACTCTCAATCTTTGAGTTTAGTGATGTTTCAAGTCCCTATTGCCTTCCTAGAATTTCCTTATGAAGTTTGATGCCATTTTGGGTGATTAAAACCAACATTTGAGGGGGTTTTGGGGAGTTTACGGCCTAGATAAATGCTTGGGCCGTAAACTCCAAGAAATGTCTCATTTTCTTGGGTTTAAGTCCTTAGATCCCTTCCTAGTAGTTTATGGTAAATGTCTAAGGCCATTTGGGGGGCAAAATCACGCTTTTGGGCATGATTTTAGGGAGTTTACGGCCTTGACTAAGTCTGGGCCGTAAACTCCTTTCTTAAATTTATTTGGAGTGTTTTCAAGGGTCTAAACTCAAAGGAATAAGTCCCTAAAATATGTAATAAGCCCTAGGATGAGTTTGGTGCACATTTGGGACCATATCTTGTGGAGTTTACGGCCTAAGCATGTGCTTGGGCCGTAAACTCTTCTTTGAGTCCTAAATCCATGCATTTTAGTGTTTAAACACCCCTAGGCTATATCCCCTAATAGTTTATCAGCTCATGGTCAAGTTTAAAGGCATTTTTAGCACCTTTTTAGGGGTTTATGGCCCTAGAATGTTCCTGGGCCATAAACTCCTTATCCTAGGCCTTCTTGGATGATTTTTGGGCTATAAACATAAATCAATATGCTTAGAATAAGTTAGGGTAAGCGGACTTACAATTTGGAAGCGTTTGGTTGCGAATTCGGGGCGAAAACGGGTCTAGAGAGAGAGTATAGAGAGAGAGTGTAAAAAGTCTCCAATGGACTCCACTCACCCATATATAGGTTTCACAGTCAGGGCTCAGTGGAATTTTACCCGATACTGCCGCTAAACGGGGCTTTTGGTCGCACCCGATTTAGTGGTCGTAATAATAATAAAACTTGACATTTTCTAAATGAATGAAAATGTGTGTCTTGTGTTTTTATTCCCTTTTATCACGACTTAACGGCATGTTAAAGGTAACCAAATGGAATGTTTATTAAATTGATGCCCTCTATTTAACGGAACTTTTATACAGTGGAATATTTCGTTAACGGTAACGGGGAAATGTAACGGGACAACTTGGGTTGTCACATCATCCCCCCACGTTAGAGGGAATTTCGTCCCGAAATTCAAGTCTAGACAAGGAGGTAGGCATGAATGGCCATGTAGAGATGAGGGAGTACTTCCTATACGGCTTCCCTTGCATTCCCAAGTGATCTCTAGTCTGTGTTTGTCCATCCCACAGATCTTCACATACGGGATGCGCATTCCGTCTAGTGTAGCTAGCGGGTTCCGACTGGTGTATCTATGAAGTCAGGGTTCTCGATGGATTCTATCAAGATGAGTGAGGCACGAAAAGTGTTGTCAGATAATCGCATCTCAAGTCTAAGAAGTGGATCGGTCGAATGTGAATCTTGTGGTATACCCGAAAGTAGTAGTGGTCTGAAAAGGATTGGACCAAATTTCCATGAGGATTCCCGGATGGTCCTATGCTCTAGGAAGGGTAGAGCCTTTCAGTACTTAGAACATAGTGTACTTCTATGGCAAGATCATCACTGGCGTGATCACCATTCCGAAGTTCCTAACGTTCTCTCTCGTACTGGTAGTGTAGTCCTTCGGGTTGGTTCTTAGGAATCTCAAGTGGTCTTCAGTTTCATGCTTTCTTTCCACTGGATGATAGAGGCTTCCTAGATCGTCAAGTGGGTTGCGCGACTATGGTCATCGGTTTGCTATAGAGTGTCTATCTCCAGCTTGTGCAAAATGGACCTGCATTAACGACGCTTGAGATACGGAAACCCTGAGAATCAGGGAGATAGGGTTTCACCAGACGAGTGTTGGACTATCTCGCGAGGTAGTTCTACTATCTCTGCTTGAGATAGTATTCGGAGAACACCTATTAGTCCAAGGAATTCTCTAAGACTGTGGTTTATTCTAGCGTGGAAAGTGCGTGCTCCGACGAAATCCCTCGACTAACACCAAGGCTGGTGTCGAGTCTATAATCTTTTCTGGATCCGTGTCATGAGATTTAACGCAACTACTTTCGCACTTGACCAAGTATTCTTCGCTGCGAAGGTTACCCTATGGTTCTCAGTATCCTAGTGTTTACCTCGGGAAATATGATTCATCATCTACGAGGCGACGACGATTTTCCTCCTTGTGAGAGGGTGGAGGATGATAAGCACTACCTGCCTATAACTGGGTGGGCAAGGTGCAGGAGTAGTGCGAGCACCTACCGCAACTATTCTCCCAAAGGTTCTGAGTTTTCTCGGTCTAAGGCAAATCTAGTGGGCATAGGGTCTCTTCACTCGGAACTCTACTAGCTCAATCCGCAGTAGTTCTCTTGATTTTCTGCTCCTATGTCATCGAATGGGGTGAAAGTGTTTTGCGAAGAGGTTCATGGTAGAACTCATGCGTGGCTTAACTGCCCATACTTGATGGATGCCAACAGTACACCTGGTCATAGTGGCCAGCCTCATGAGTTCTATTCTCTGGGTTCACGAACCTTATGTGTGTGGTGAGGAGGGTCACCCAGGGAACTCAACGGAGTATGCCTCGGATGGTTGTCGTTTTCTGAGGTATTTGCAGTGCCTTTCACTTTGGTGTTCATTTGACTACGAGGGGTCGATCGACGGCGTGGGGTACCCTCACTTGAGTACTTCGGAAGGTTTGAGACAAGAGGGACGGTTGACGAATTGCATTAGATGTGATTATTTGTGTTAGGTTCGGGTTCGGAGGAACCTTTATTTGCCGATATAGCTATGGAGAAAGCTCACAGCACTAAGAATGTACACATGGTTGAACGAAGTCAAACCATGATCAATAGAGTCGTCGAAGTTGGCACACTTCGACATGATATAAAGTGAAGATCGATAGAGTCATGTGCCGAACAGGCACACCAGTTCTAGGCGTCTCGAGTTTCGTCCTATATATCGCTACCGTGGATACTTGGACCAATAGAGTCGACGCGGAACTATAGAGAGTTCTAAGTGTTTCTGAATAGAGTATCTTTTCTTGAATGGATTCTCACGAGGCATTTCTATAATCGCCTCACATATACTAGTCATGTATATTTAAGGTGGGGAGGACTGTTGACTGAGCGACCCCGCCCTAAATCCACAACCAAACGAGGAACAGGAAATGAGGCGGCATTCGCTCACTCTAGGTCTATCCATCCTAAATATACATGGCCGTAACGTATATGTTTAGCCATTGTAGTTTTTACCTAATGAATTTTTAAATTTTATAACAGTGCTGCGACTTTCACCTTACTAGAAAGAATTTATACTTGAATTAGTCTTTTATTGTTTTCTTAGCTTAGTTATCCGGGATCGAGAGACGTACCAAAAATCCAACGAGTTTCTTTGCTGCTTCTTCCTAAGCAGTATTTGTTGGATAAGGTGTCTAAGTCCATAACTTATTTGGTATATACTTGACCCGACCGGCATGGTCCATTTGGGTTGCATCTCATCCAAACTATTATGGATAATTTTATGAGAGTTATACACATATGTTTATTAATATATTATGAGTTATAATATATTAATATGAAGTTACGTTATTTAATTAGTTTTAGTCTTAAATTAATCATGGATTAATTTAGGGATTAAAAGGAATACTAATTAAATTATGGGCTATTTGTTTTATATAGTGTGGGCTAATACTCATTTGTTAATGGGCTAGGCTTATGTGGAAGTCCATGGATGATCCATGGAGCTTTTAACCCATGGATCCTTGGAAAAGGAAAAGACATGGGTTATTAGGGTTTCACCCTAACCATGCATACTATATAAGCATGCTTATGGAGCATGAAATGAAGCCTAAGAGAGAAAGCTAGTGATCTAGTGTGTGTGTGCATGTGTGTGGCCGATTTATACAAGGTGTATATACTCTCTCAAAGTTTTTCCAAGAGTTTGTGGTGTTTGTGATTCCATTTGAGGCATTCACACTATTGGTGCTTGGCCCTCAAACTCCTAAGAACCCAACACACCAAAAGGTATGTAATCTCTTCTAACTCTTTTATGTTGAAATGTTCCCCATGCCATGTTAGATAGGTTATAAACCTTGGAAAATTATTATTTTGCATGTATTTAGACAAACATAGATCCAAGGTTTATTAGGGTTGCATGCACACTTAGGAAGTGTTAGATTGCTCAAAACCCAACAGTGGTATCAGAGCCTAGGCTTGCTTGTTTGATACTTAATGCAAAATAGTGAAAAAAGTCGAAATCGTTGCTGTCTGCATGCTAGACTCGCCAAGTCCATTGGGGGGACTCGCCGAGTCCAAGGCAAACTTCAACCTACTCGACGAGTCCGTTCGTGCACTCAGCGAGTAGGATCGAAAGAATGCAGAATCTCGACTTTTGCTGCTGGAAATGGACTAGAAACATTACCCTAAATTGTTTTGGTGTTGTAAAACTTATTTAGTTGGTGTAATGGTTGTTCTAATCCATTTACAATAGCATATATGAAAATTCAATGATTTTATGTGTTCATATATATTTCTTGAATTTTAATGATCATGTTCATGTTCTTATGAATTTAGAAAATGATAGGAATTATTTGCTGAATTGTTTAGGATTAATTCTTTATCATTTATGTGTTTTAATGGAGTCCATAATTTGTCCTCAAGTTATGGATTACCAAAGGTCACTTTCATTTAACACACACTTAAAACACATAAGTTACATGAAAATGAAGAGTCTTCATTTTATGAACCTTTAATTCATAAGTTATAAAATGAAGAGTTTTGCGAAGTTACAAAACTTGCCCTCAAGTTTTGGAATTTGTAAAGTTTCACACACTTTAATAAACTTTAATTCCAAACCTTAGAGTTTTAATAGTTAAAAAATTCAACCCTTATACTATTTATAACATTAATGGTTAATTATTATATATATGTATAAGAATAAGTCGTTTTACCGTTAGTAGGCCTCATTCACGAAGCCGGTCTATAAGGTGGGTATAAGGTTGTTGCCTATAAAATGGCGACTTAATGGGTGTATACTCTCACCCACCGCTTGCTTGATCGGTGGAGGGTCGTTAGCCGAACGGGTAGGACAATGACTTTAAATTCTCCCTTCATTAAAAGTATTAATGATAAATACTAAAGTAACTAAAATCTTAATAATTCCCAATCTTAGTTACTTTAGGAAAAATGTGAATTTGGTGCTAACCCATGGAATTCACACTTTGTACCTTACCAAGTCGTTGGTGGAGCGTGTGTGGTTAACCGGCACACTAACTTGGACTAGTAAGGACCACGAAGGGTGACTTAATGGTTTTCATAGATCAATGGAGCGTGTGTGGTTAACCGGCACATTGATTAGGTGATAATATTAAGGGTACCAAGTGAATTGGTATGGTTATTCACACCTTGTTTTGTGATCCTCGGCATCCCAGTCACAAAATTTGAGAGGGCACACTCGAGATTGAAACATGCCATTGAAAAGTTCAATGAATCTCAAAAGATCTAGGAATTTCAAATCCAATTAAAACCTAATAAATTATTTCGTTTTTCATGGTGGAAATTGGTGAATCGTCATTCGCCTACCTTCAAATATTTTATAGCTTGGATTACGGCATCCCTCTTCTAAGTTATAAAATAGTTTGTTGGGTCCTAGCCTTAATATTTCATATTGGGTGTCATATTAAGGACTTTAAATCAACTATCTTGAATATCTCCCAAAACATGTCTGGTTTAGACATTTATGATCTTCCCAAATCTCCTGAAGATGATGTTCCTCAACATCATGCTTCACTTCCTTTATCTCCTCCAAATTATTCTCCCTCACCCACAAGTTCTTGAAAAGTTTAAAGTCACTCAAGCCCTATTGGCAAGTTAAGGTCTTGGTGTGGTCACATCTTGGAGATGTAGTCACATATTGACAAGACGGGAGAGTTGGGTGTCAAAGTCTCGTGAAAGTTGGATGTTCAATCACTTTCTTAGTAACATAGCGGGTCATTTTGGGACTACTATGAGACAGACTATGACACGAGCCTTAATGATCTTATCTATTTGCTTTGTGCTGTGGAATCAGTAATGATTTGGAACACTAGTAAAGCAAATTTTGTTAGAAGATCAACTTCCCAAACCTTAAATGGACATTGGCAATGGTAGCATTGGATATCTAGAAAAGCATTTCTCTTCCCAATGGAAAGGGATCGGCCATAGTCAACTCGGTTGACCAAATGGTAAAGAGAAAGGCTAAGTCTGAGATAGTCTCATGTGCCATTATCAAAGGGTCTACATGTGTTTTGTTGCCAAAGGAAGGGGCATTGGTTGCAAAGCCGCCATAATTTACCTAAGGATGTTAAAGTCGATAAGTTTGACTCTACTTCAGGTAAAGTCCACTGTCTAACTCTATTAAGTTTCTATTATGAGATTCTTGATACATGATGTGACTGGGTCACATGGTGATGTTTTAAGAATCAAAAGAAAAGATAGGAAGCTTAAAGAAGTATATGCTGATTTTGATTGCGAAGATGGGTTTCGATCGCATGGTTCGGTAATCAGAATTTTGAGCTGTTGCTTAAGAGTTATAATATATTGCTTATGAATAGATAACAACAAGTTTTTCATGTGGATTGTAAGGATAAGTTTTTCTGCAAAGTTATAAAATAAAAGAAAAAAAAAAGGGTTTTAATTTTATTTATTTTAAAAATATCCTTACAATGGCATCGGTGGAAAATTGTTGCTTATATGTTTCAAGTAATAGCAATATTGGAAAGTGGATTTGATTCTTTCATTTGTGGTAGTGTCTGAATTTACCAAATGAAGAAAGTTTTTCATCACCCAAGTTTCAATTGGACAGAAACTTGGAATCATACAAGTTGTATTGTATGATGAATGAGAATTTTCATCTTTGAAAAATTAAGACTAATTCTTTGATCACATGTATATGTGAGTCAATTAAAGGACTAAGGAATTAGGTACACTGGGTGTGCGCTGGTCAAGGTCCACCACAAAGATTGATTTGTCATGATTTACTAAAGATTAGTAAATATGATTGTACTTATAAGGTTAAGTATAATTCTGTAACATTGAAAAGGTTCCAATGTATGACAAAACAAATGAGAAGAATCAAATTAGGCAGAAGGATAAAAGTTTCTCAAAAGATGGGAGAGTACTTTAGTATCAGCTTTGTGATCATCTTAATGATTAAGAAACCATATCAAAAATTTGTTCTCTAAGAAAGTCTTAGTGCATTCTTATGACTAAGAAGAAGGGATCTTGTAATTGTTGAAATGGTTAAATCAAGAAGATGAATCATACTTCGTTCCAATACAAGTCTTGGAGTCATACTCCAAGATTGTAATTTGAGTGACATGTCATAAAGTAAGGTTTAAAACACTTATCAAATGTAAGAGTAAAATGTTTTCTACTCTTGTACATTTGAGATTGGTAAGTTGTGATGTCTTGGATGAGACAAAGACCAACTAAGACCAATTGTGTGAAGTGTTAGTCTTGATAAGAATCCGCACTATCTCTTGAATATTTGTTTTATCAAGGAATGGTTCTTGACTAGAAAAACTTATATGTCAAGAGGACAGTGGGAGCCTTAAAGATCCTGAAAGAGTTTTAAGATTTAATCAAGAGTGAAACCTGTAATTTATCACTAGCACACGAATTAAGGTTCGCAACCTATCGTGTTGACATAATTCTTATTTTTGTACCTACTTCAAATAAGTTGAATTTACATGTGAGTTATCAGAGTTCAACTTGGAAGCATTGGTGGGCCTTGTGCTACCAAGGTGACAAGAAACTAAGATTGAACAAGTTTCATCCGTGTAAGGCTGAATTTGTCACTAACCTTATCTTGTGATTATGGTTTTGACAAATTCGCATGGATAGGAACTCATACACTATAAAATCTAAGTGTCATAAGGTTTCTCTCCGATTCATGAAAATGATGGTGAGGAAACGCTTTCACTAAATAGATTTTAAGTAGATATCAATTGTGTCATTTGCATTTTCAAAAGTCATTAGTGGAGCGCGTGTGGTTAACCGGCACACTAATATGGACTTGTGAGAAATGGCAAATGCCTAAGCAATTGAGACTATGATTACGGCATCCCTTTTCATAGTTCTGAAAATTGTTTAGACACACATGTGAGCTATCTAAGAAAGGGTGTATGAATCTAAATTTCAGAAGTCCAGCAGATTTCTGGAAATATGTCAGAGCTAGTGGGAGCATAAGTGTTATGCTGATAATCATCATGTTAGTGGGAGCATGATTATTATGATTAGTATTGCAAGCTAGCAATGTTAATTATAGAAAACAAAATTTCAATTTGTGAAGCTGCAGGGGTTGAAAAGTTGTTTTGCTATAATTAAGGGAGAGGAAATTATACTTCATTTCAATTCTAAAGCTTAGATTGAGATTTTAAGCATTTTTAGTCAATAATATATATGAATTTCATGTTGAAATGGTTCAAACTTGAGGAAATTCTATATATATTGCGTTCTCAAAATTCAGTTATGACTACGGCATCCCTCTTCATAGTTAAATTTTGAGAACATGGCAAATAAAAATATTGTAGCAAAAGACTAGTCTAGTATCATGTCTTTATGTCAAACATCATGAATCGTGTCCCATATGCTTCGAATATAGGATCGATTGCATGTGCTATAATATTCATCTTTTCTAAATTTTCCAAATGCTTAAGGCATTGAGAAGGGAAAAGTCTAGAACTGGATATGACTAAAAGTGATTAAGCAATTGTCGAGGACAATCTGAGGTTTGCCAAAGATTGGTTTCTCAAGGATAATTGGAAGTATAGTGTTAATTTTAGCAGGACCATATTGACATTTTCTGAAACGAAGTAACTCTTGTTCGGAAGTGATATTCAAAATGGGACTATGGAAATGTCTCCATAGTTAGAAATTATTCAATCTATGTAAGATTATGAAACTTAATGCAAGAAGGATGTTCCCAAGGAGCTGATCTCCTTTGGAATGCTCTGTAATGGTTATTGTCAAGTCTTTCTGACTTCGTGCATAATCATTACAAGAGGATCAATGCACATAAGTTTAGAAGCTAACAGATTTCAGTAAATGACATGAATTTGGAATTCTTGCATTTACAGTAAGGATTTGGGATTGTGAAATGAGTATCAATGGAATCATGTTCAATTGATCTACATGACAATGTAAGGATCATAGACAAACATAGTGTGCATACTTTGGGTATGGCATAACTATTGTTTAGAAAAATAAAGTGTACATGCTAGGAGCATGGGACGACTGTTGTTTTTTATTCAAGTCTTAAGTTGATATTTGAAACATAGAATAATGTGTAATCAATATGGTGATAAATAAAAGGTGGTTTTATTTATATTCAGAAGGGTTCTGAGACCATATTAGATTCGATTATTATTGTGTTTCACTTTGCATGTTTTGACTTCCAAAATAGCTAGCTTATTCTTTCTGAATGACTAAGTTATTTAAACACTCCACAGTCGTTCATATGTTGGAAGTAGGTATGAATCAAGACTGTCATGAATCGGGTTTGTAGATGGCTAAATGAGTTTAGTCATGGCGATGGTTGCTACAACATTCATGAGTGCTCATAAGTTATGAGTATTGGAATAAACCCACGCTCACTTGTATCACTTCATGGAATTTATCTCGAGTGATCGTGAGACGGTAATATCATATAAATCTTTAAACCTAGAGATATGAGTTGTTACCTATGAGTTGGTTGTGCATTGATTGCACGTAAACGCATCAGTAACTTGATGTTATAAAACGTGCCTTTGTGTACAATTCAATAAGTAGTAGAACAAGCATATCAGTCGAAGTTTATCTGTTCCTTCTAGAAATAGAAGCGATATCCGGGCCCCTCGATGATTTTGTTGTGACCTCTGTACCGGCCGGTCAAAACTGAATTGATGTGTTCGATTAAGTTCTTTGTCAAACAAATCGAAAATCGGGAAACAAACTGCTGGACAATAAGTACGACGTTGTTCCATGTATTTGTCCGGCTGATATCATGAGAACAGAGGATTATGTGATCACTTATCTAAAATGGCGCTTCATAGTTCGACAGAGTCTTCACTGTTCGAGGGAGTTTTCGAGAGCTACGATTGTTGGTTGGTTCCTGAAGTTATAGGCAAATATAGTTATTAGACTTATCCAAGTGGGAGTCTGTTGGATAAGGTGTCTAAGTCCATAACTTATTTGGTATATACTTGACCCGACCGGCATGGTCCATTTGGGTTGCATCTCATCCAAACTATTATGGATAATTTTATGAGAGTTATACACATATGTTTATTAATATATTATGAGTTATAATATATTAATATGAAGTTACGTTATTTAATTAGTTTTAGTCTTAAATTAATCATGGATTAATTTAGGGATTAAAAGGAATACTAATTAAATTATGGGCTATTTGTTTTATATAGTGTGGGCTAATACTCATTTGTTAATGGGCTAGGCTTATGTGGAAGTCCATGGATGATCCATGGAGCTTTTAACCCATGGATCCTTGGAAAAGGAAAAGACATGGGTTATTAGGGTTTCACCCTAACCATGCATACTATATAAGCATGCTTATGGAGCATGAAATGAAGCCTAAGAGAGAAAGCTAGTGATCTAGTGTGTGTGTGCATGTGTGTGGCCGATTTATACAAGGTGTATATACTCTCTCAAAGTTTTTCCAAGAGTTTGTGGTGTTTGTGATTCCATTTGAGGCATTCACACTATTGGTGCTTGGCCCTCAAACTCCTAAGAACCCAACACACCAAAAGGTATGTAATCTCTTCTAACTCTTTTATGTTGAAATGTTCCCCATGCCATGTTAGATAGGTTATAAACCTTGGAAAATTATTATTTTGCATGTATTTAGACAAACATAGATCCAAGGTTTATTAGGGTTGCATGCACACTTAGGAAGTGTTAGATTGCTCAAAACCCAACAGTAGTGTCAGGCTTCTTCTGTGTCTTTGTCTTTCTCTTCAGTTGGGCAGTCCCTCTTAGAGTGTCCCATTCTACCACATAGGTGGCAAACCATACGGGTCGCCACATTGGTGGTTGGTGTAATGAACTCAACCGGGGTTCTGCAGACACGAGCAGTATGCCCTAGCATATGGCACCTAGCACAATAAAGTTCCCGGCAGGTACCATGATGATGGTAGCTGCACTTGCTGCAGTGGGGAAGGTCTCCTAGGTATGGTCTTCTTGAGGTCGGGAGGGAAGGATTTACAGGGGTATCGACTGCCTCAGCTCGTCGCCCTTCGGAAGGTCTTGGAGCTGAGGTACTTCCCTCCTCTATCTTGAGTTTTCTCTTTAGTGGGTTCAGTGGGGGTTCTCGGGTGGCTAAGCGTGGAAGTGTTGGTTGCTGCCGTCCATTGCCAGGATTGGAAATCCCGACAGGGCCCTTGCTAACATTGGCGTTGTTAGCATTCAGGTGAGCCATGACAGCTGCTACGGCTGCTGAGACTGCAGCTTGGAACGTAGCTTCATCGAATAAGAGGGCAGGTTTCTTGCTTGCGGATTGGTTACGCTTCTTTGGTGGCATGGTTTTTCCTACACGGAAAGGAATACAAGGTAATGAGAGATGATGGTTAACCCTGGACATTTCTGTCCTAAACGCATTAGGCATAAATTTTTCCCGTGCCTCGGGTACTAGTTGTTTGAATGTTGACCTACATCCCTATGATGTAGTCCTGGAAATCAAGGTAAGAGTATGAGTATCGGAAAAAGGCCATAAGATGCGAGTCGTTCCTACTAAGTTACTTTTATACATGGAAAGGTTTCACTCTTCGGCCTGGAGAGAATTGAGAACGGTTCGGAACGAAATCGTGGAAAGGGAAACTCACAAGGGCAGATGGCTAAAATTTTCTCAATAGAGATGTGGGGATCCGCCCTAATCGCGTATCTGGCAACGGGAAACGACGATTTACCTAACACATAGCGTGAGTAGTGTAACCACTAACTCACTAAACTGCATCATTTTTAAGGGTGAATTATCGTGGCGAATACGAGGAAAAGACAGTTCCCGGGTTCTATGTACTAGCTCCCTCGGTCTGCCTCGTATCTTTGGCTGGAATCGGCATTGGCTTCCTTCGGGTAGTTTCCTAGGGTTCTTTTCTTGTATGGACATATCGAATTTCTACTCCGCCTTCCTTCTGATTCCAACTATGGGTGTCATCACTTCATGATGGATGACTAGGAATCTCCGAAGTTTAGGCGAATCTCTCACCACTGTCCCCAAGAGAATATGGGCACTTGGTGTATTCAATAGTCCCGACCCGGTTCATTCACTTCCGAACAGGAAATCTTCTCAATGAATCTCCTCGGGGTCGGAATCAACTCTTCTGTCAAGCACTGAAGTGGATAGGGTTTTTCTACAGGGTTCGCGCGAGAATGGAAATGTCTAAAGAATCCTAAGGGATTATTAACATTTCACTGTATGATCCATATCGAGTCCTGCTACGATTACACAGGGTATACAAATCCTATATAGCTTAGATCCGATAGGCCTTCGAATATGTGATACTACTCTAGGACCACATCCCAACGAGGAAAAGGAAACAGAGCGAAACCACACCTTCTTAGCCTATGGGGTCTTTATTATATAAGATCTTGGAAGTACACCCTCTGTAGTTGTAGGTATATCGATAAGGGTCTTTTGAATTATTCACGCAAGGTTGCTTATAGATTCTAAAATACCCCTATGGTACTTTAATTCTTGATTGAGTCTTATCTTCTGATTATGATTCTGGAATTAGTGTGGATCTTTTAGCGTTCTAAAATACTCCTATAGTATTTTAACTTTATGTTGGGCTCTAGAATTCCTATTTGGTAAGTTTCAGATCTGCTGCACACCACTATCACTCCCGAGCACACGTTCATCGCATCTCGGATAAATGTAGTTGATCAGGTTACATTTATCCCAACTTACGATTACATAACTGCCCAGGTTTGACTGTAGTGCTCAACATCCGAAGACTTTTATTATGGTCCTTCTTGTGATACTTTTGTTCGAGTGCTTAGATTCTGGATGTTATTATACTTTGGTAAAATATGGTTATATTTTAAAGTATAATTCTTGGTCAGAGTGTTTTATCCCATTGCATTTATAGGCTGTATATCTTTTATGAATTGATATACTTAGCTCACTATAAACAATGCTCTGATACCAATCTGTCACACCCAAAAACTGGAACGGCGGAAACGTTCTGGGGTGGATGACGTCATGTCAAGTATCACAACACATGCATATAGTAATCAAAGTACAAAAAAACATTGCATTAATAGTAATAATTTTACATGGTTACATTACATAATATCAAGTAATACAAGCAACATATATAAAGTGCAGCAAGGTACTTAAGCCATCTTCATTAGCAGCTCCGGGGATGTACCTGTCTAATTGCTGACCTGAGATTACAAGTTATTTGAAAAGCGAGTATCAGCATTTTTACAAATGCTGGTGAGTTCATAAGTATTTAGTGTCATTTAGTCAAATAACTTTAATAAGTGGTAGTTTAAGTGTTTTCAGTGCATTAGTGTTCTTTCCAGAAAATCCTATATTTTCTTTAAATAAAGCAGCCTTCAACCAAGACTGTTCAGTGTATTGTGGTAAGAGGTAGTTTTCCCTTAATTGCTATTATTATCAAAATACTGTATTTGATTATTAAAGAAAGCAAGGGACATCAGGGAATAACATATGCCTCAGCAGTGAGGACTGTTGACTAAGGCAAAGAATCATAGACTCCAGGAGGGTATCGAATTAACGACACGCCTGGTTCAGTCTGACAAAGGGGAGACATAGACCTCAGAAGGTACCAAATGAAAGGTACAGTTGGTAAGGTCTAAAACAGTGAATATAGACCGAAAACGATACCAAATGAAAGGTATCTCTCACAAGGTCAGAACAAAGACTACAGACCCCAGACAGTATCAGATGAAAGATACAGCTAGCAAGGTCGAAACAAAGACAATAGACCCCAGACAGTATCAAATGGAAGATACAGCTAGCAAGGTCGAAACAGAGACTATAGACCCCCAGACAGTATCAAATGAAAGATACAGCTAGCAAGGTCGAAACAGAGACTATAGACCCCAGACAGTATCAAATGAAAGATACAACTAGCAAGGTCGAAACAAAGACAATAGACCCCAGACAGTATCAAATGGAAGATACAGCTAGCAAGGTCGAAACAGAGACTATAGACCCCAGACAGTATCAAATGAAAGATACAGCTAGCAAGGTCGAAACAGAGACTATAGACCCCAGACAGTATCAAATGAAAGATACAGCTAGCAAGGTCGAAACAGAGACTATAGACCCCAGACAATATCAAATGAAAGATACAGCTAGCAAGGTCGAAACAGAGACTATAGACCCCAGACAATATCAAATGAAAGATACAGCTAACAAGGTCGAAACAGTGTGACTCTGAAAAGTGACATCAGCATACAGTGTAAATTGCTGACGAAATACCGTTACCTTAAAGCCATGAATTATAAGGTAACCCAGGATACTCGTAACCATACTGACTAGAGTTCCAGACGCCCTACAGCATCTATATAATATGACATTTGTCACCCCTTGGTTTGGTGGGCCGTGGACTGTAGCTAGCAGTAGGGGTGCGGGGTTGTCAATCCCGTATAGGCCTATACACACAATGTCCGCTCTCCTTACAGGCGACTCTGGTTACCAACTAGACGACGGAGAAGGCCGCGTCCCAAAGATGCATCCCATATAGAGAATGGTGTGTTTCTTGAGAGGAGTGGGTTTCTAATACAAGTGATATACTAGAGGGAGAGACTTCCAAACAGTGGGTATCAAGTGAAGTAAGAGCGGTCGCAAAGATGCATCCCTAAGTCTTTCAGTCATTACTTATATATACCTATATAAGTACAGACATACATCTAACTATGACTAAGTGGGTATCAAGTGAAAGTGATTCTCGTGAAGTAGGAGTGTCTAACAAGTGAAGTAAGAGCGGTCGCAAGTGAAGTATAAGTGTCGAATAAGTATAAGCGCATCGTGAAGTGGAGATGACAATAGGTGAAGTAAGAACGTATCAAGTATAAGTGAAGTAAAGCCGATCTCAAGTATAAGCGATGTAGAATCGTATCACTAAGTAAGAGGGTAAATAAGTACAAGCGTTATCAGGTATAAGTGACTTCAGGTATAAGCGAAAGCATTACAGAGTAGGAGTATAAAATAGGTATAAGCGAAGCAGCGGTATCTAACAATTAAAAGTATTCATGAAAACCCTTGAAGACTTTATTACTCCGGAAAATCGCATTTGTATTCTTTGATAAAATAAGTGTGAAAACCTTTAGAAATCTTTTATAAATCAGTTGAAATGAGTCTTTGATAAGCTATGAAAGTAAGAACTTGAACAATTTAAAAACCCTTTTTGAAAGCCATTTATAGTGTCCTACTCGGTAAAACAGTGTACAGTGGTAAAATCTTGTGCATGCGAGTTATCAATCACATGTGATTGATATGACAACTGGCATGTTTAACTTGTAATCCCCCCCTATGAAAACATTTAAAAGCATTAAAAAGGTTCATTCAGGGGTATGAACTCACCTGGTATAAGTAGGTCCAACGGTAGTGCCGTTTAGGCGTTCGGGGTCACGCAAGGACTTGAACACACACAAGGACCTATTTTAACATATGATAACATATGTTCACATACAATTAGCATATATTATACTAATAAAACAATTATACACACTCAAAGGTGTGGAAAACACTTTTGGTTGAGTGTTTGGGGTCCCGGGTAGCGTTTAAGGGTGCTAAGGGTCTCCTATCAGTTGTGGGACTTTGCTATGCTCAAGTATCAAGGGTGTAAAGGGGTTTAAAGCATCAATATGGACCAAACAAGGAGTTTACGGCCCAACCTAAGGGAGTTTACGGCCGTAAACTCCCAATGTCAATTTCTTGGGGTTTTAATTCTTCTAGCTTGTTCCTTGATTTATTCTAAGCACTTTTCTCAAAAGGCATGAGTGGATTTGAGGCCTCTAAGGGTATTTTATTGGAGTTTACGGCCTAAGAACTCTCCTAAGGGAGTTTACGGCCGTAAACTCTCAATCTTTGAGTTTAGTGAAGTTTCAAGTCCCTATTGCCTTCCTAGAATTTCCTTATGAAGTTTGATGCCATTTTGGGTGATTAAAACCAACATTTGAGGGGGTTTTGGGGAGTTTACGGCCTAGATAAATGCTTGGGCCGTAAACTCCAAGAAATGTCTCATTTTCTTGGGTTTAAGTCCTTAGATCCCCTCCTAGTAGTTTATGGTAAATGTCTAAGGCCATTTGGGGGGCAAAATCACACTTTTGGGCATGATTTTAGGGAGTTTACGGCCTTGACCAAGTCTGGGCCGTAAACTCCTTTCTTGAATTCATTTGGAGTGTTTTCAAGGGTCTAAACTCAAAGGAATAAGTCCCTAAAATATGTAATAAGCCCTAGGATGAGTTTGGTGCACATTTGGGACCATATCTTGTGGAGTTTACGGCCTAAGCATGTGCTTGGGCCGTAAACTCTTCTTTGAGTCCCAAATCCATGCATTTTAGTGTTTAAACACCCCTAGGCTATATCCCCTAATAGTTTATCAGCTCATGGTCAAGTTTAAAGGCATTTTTAGCACCTTTTTAGGGGTTTACGGCCCTAGAATGTTCCTGGGCCGTAAACTCCTTATCCTATGCCTTCTTGGATGATTTTTGGGCTATAAACATAAATCAATACGCTTAGAATAAGTTAGGGTAAGCGGACTTACAATTTGGAAGCGTTTGGTTGCGAATTCGGGGCGAAAACGGGTCTAGAGAGAGAGTATAGAGAGAGAGTGTAAAAAGTCTCCAATGGACTCTACTCACCCATATATAGGTTTCACAGTCGGGGCTCAGTGGAATTTTACCCGATACTGCCGCTAAACGGGGCTTTTGGTCGCACCCGATTTAGTGGTCGTAATAATAATAAAACTTGACATTTTCTAAATGAATGAAAATGTGTGTCTTGTGTTTTTATTCCCTTTTATCACGACTTAACGGCATGTTAAAGGTAACCAAATGGAATGTTTATTAAATTGATGCACTCTATTTAACGGAACTTTTATACAGTGGAATATTCCGTTAACGGTAACGGGGAAATGTAACGGGACAACTTGGGTTGTCACAACTATCATGATGATTATTATCATATAAGCATAACACTTATGCTCCCACTATCATATAAGCCTTTATCTAAGCTTCTTAAACTTATACACCTTTGCCTTAGATAGCTCATATGTGTGTCTAAACAATTCCGAACTTATATCAATAAGTCCTAAATGTTAGACTAATTGCCAAATCTCACAATTCGAACTATGGAAAGGGATGTCATAACGATAATCGAATTTGAGAATACAATTTTCACAATTGCTATCTTCTTAAAATCTCTCTTAGTGAAAGCATTTCCTCACAGTCATTTTCATGAAGGAGGGAATCTTATGACACTTAGATTTTATGGTGTATGAGTTCCTATCCATGTGAATTTGCCTAAACCAAAGTTGGCGACAAATCCAAACTCATATGGACTGAACTTTCTTAATTTTGATTTCTTGCCTTATGGTAACACGAGTGCCCACCATGTCTTCCAAGTAGTTTAGCAACTTATCCTTACATATCAATGTACTTTCCATTAATCAAGGTGCTTTGTCTTTATGCATTCAAATGAGAACTCATAGAACTCACATGCATAATTAACTCAATTGGAATGGCACAGAAACAAAATAATGTCAACACGATAGGTTGTAAACCTCAAGTCGTGTGCTAGTGATGATCGATAAGGTTTATTCTCTATTTGTTCTTGAAACCTTTTTCAAGATCATTGAAACTCCCACTGACCTCTTGTCACACCCCAAAACCAAGAACGACGGAAACGTTCTGGGGCGGAGGACGTCATGTATAGTATCACAACACAGTAAATGTAAATAAGCAAACAACATCATCCATTGCATTAAATATATAATTTTAATACAAGTGTGTTCTGTACAGTTATAGACACCAAAAATAATAAAACACAAAAATAATATGAGATGAATCTTGAATGCACTCCATCTTCTCAAAAGCTGGCCTCTGTACCTGTCTACTGATGACCTGAGAATACAAGTTATTTTGAAAGAGTTTATCAGCATTAAGCTGGTGAGTTCATAAGTATTTTAGTGTCAATGTTTCTTGTAAAAACGTTTGAACCTGTCTCAATGTAAAAGTTTGTAAGAATGTAAGTAAATGTTCGAAAGTGTTTGTAAAAGTTTGAATCCCTCAGAAAATCCTATATTTTCTATAAAAGTAACCTTCTACCAAGGCTAAACTGTTTTGTGAACCTGTCTGTTGTAAAAGCATGTAATTACCCAAGTATAACTATCATTTGATAAAAATATAGTTTGTACATTAATGCTTAAGTGAGGTTATCACTAAAATCTGTAATGGGTAAATCATTGTAGTACTGTAGCTTTGTATATTAAGGCTACTGCTGTACTAATTATTACTACTACCTTAAACCGGATTTATATTAAGGTATATTGTGATAAATTGCACCATGCTATCGACTGGTAACAACGACATAATGAACGGTCGTAATAAAAGAAATGACGTTTGGCACCCGCAAACCTGCAGGTCCGGCTGTAGCTAGCAGCAAGGTGTAGGATAGTCAATACAGTATAGATCTATACGCAAACTCACGCTCTCCCTCCAGGAGAATTCTGGCTACAACTCGGGCCATGACACTCAAGGCATGCCCGATACAGTGGATCACAATTGTTAAGTATTCATGTATATGTAATGTTTCTCGTTCTAGTGTATTTGTATATGTTCATGTTTCTCGTATGTCTGTATATGTATTGTTTCTAGTATATCTGTATATGTATTGTTTCTAGTGTATCTGTATATGTATTGTTTCTAGTATATCTGTATATGTATTGTTTCTAGTATATCTGTATATGTATTGTTTCTAGTATATCTGTATATGTATTGTTTCTAGTATATCTGTATATGTATTGTTTCTAGTATATCTGTATATGTATTGTCCTGCGTTACCCCGATGGTAACCAGCTAATAATGTATTGATGATTATGAATATGGAGGTACTTTTATGTCTATACATGTATATATGATATATAAGTAATATGGAAATGACCTTCGGATGGTCACCCGAAATCCCACCAGACCACATCCAAATCGAGGAAAAGGAAATAGGGCGGATGGCATTCCTAAGCCTTTTGAACATTATGTATATATCTATACATATATGGGCATGCAATTGTATATATAAAGCATAAATAAGTTTTCATCAAACATTTTGAAGCATAAATATAATTTCAAGAGAAGATTGACTTGATGTCGATCTATAAATCATTTTGAAAGCATAAGTTGATAAAACAGTTTAAGTATAAGGATCATTTGATTGAAGCACAGTTTATAAGTAAGTTTGGATAGTAAAACAGTTTGTAAAACATTTCAATAGTAAAGCAGTTGAAAAACAGTTTGAACAGTGTGAAAATCGTTGTTTTCCTAGTTATTAATCACATGTTATTAAACACAATCACATGTAATTGAAGTAATAACTTATAAGTATTTGACTTGTATTCCCCCCCATAAAGTGTTATAAAACATTTAAAATCATTTCAAAGGTTGATTCAAGGGGGTATGAACTCACTTGTGGGGAGTCGTTTGAATTGCAGTGTCGGCTACCGTGCTAGGTGACAAACGGAGACTGCTTTACACGCACGAGCCTAGTTATCATATAATAAGCATATATATAACTAATTAGGCAAATAATAACTTAGTAAATAAGTTAATACACATAGGGAACATTTAAACACTTTTATGAGTGTTTATGGTCCAAATGGTTGCATCTAAGTTGCTATGGGACAAGGCAAAAGGGTTTGAACCATCAAAGGGCCTTGTATAGGAGTTCACCATCCAACAAACCCCACACCTTGGAGTTTACGGCCGTAAACTCATAGGTTTATGGCCGTGAACTCCTCAAATGGTGTTTTTGGGTGTTTTGTGGTGCTATCTTGATCCTAGAACACTCCTAGCTTTATTGGAATAACACATGAAGTAGTTTAAGGCTTTAGAACACTCCATAAGGGAGTTTACGGCCTAAGGTCCTTCATCCTAGTGTTTACGGCCGTAAACTCTTGGAATTTAATTGTTTTGAGGCTCTTAAACATCAAGGATGGCTTCTATGAATTTATCTAAGGCTAATGGGGGCAAGAGGCACACTTTGGTGCCTTCACTTGGAGTTTACGGCCCAAGCCATGTTCCTTGGCCGTAAACTCCTTTCAAGGAGTGGTTTAGATGTGTTCTACTCTCCATTCTAGTCCCAAGGGTTCAAGGTAAATTGTCTAAAGGCTTAAGGGTTGCTTGGAATGATTTTTGTCCCACAAAAAGGGGTTTACGGCCCAAGAGGAGTTCTTGGCCGTAAACTCCTACTAACTTGTGATTTTGATGAGCTTTTGGTGTTCTAAACAAGCACAAGTACTAGTAGTTAAAGTCCTTAAGCATTTGGGGAAAGTTTTAGGGCATTTAAGCCCTTGAAAAGGGGTTTACGGACCAAGGGAGTTCCTTGGCCGTAAACTCCTAGAACTTATGTTTCTTGGAGGCATTTAGGCCTATAAAGATCATACCCTATCTCCTAAACAAGTCCTCTAACAAGGAATCGGGACAAGGAAGCATTTATGTTCTATTTTGGAGTTTACTCCCCAAGAACGTTCTTGGGCGGTAAACTCCCGGATCTTGATATCTAGACATGTAATTTGTGTTAATGAGCATCTAACAAGTATTGAAACACACTTAGAAAAGTAAACTCACAATATGGGATGAAAACCCGAAGATCCGTCAGAGAGAATATGGCTTTTCTCTATTTGGAATTGTGAATAATGAATTAATTTAATTCAGAAAACTATTTATAGTCCTGGAATATTTTGGCAGAAAATATTTTTATTCCTGATATTGGACTGTAACATTATGAAACTTGAAATGCCCAAGTTTCACAAAACCAGGAGTATCCACTCTCCTGATATCATCTAAAACATAAACCCTACTGTACACAAATTTGTTCGGAAAAGCTTGAAAATTACAGAAACTGAACTAGCTTCTATTGAATAGATGAGGTTCATACAATTGGAAATTTCAGGTTGTCACATCATCCCCCTGTTAGAGGGAATTTCGTCCCGAAATTAAAATTTAAGCAAATAAAAGTTACAAACAATTAAGCAAAAAGATGAGGGTATTTCAACTTCATCTGATCCTCGCGTTCCCAAGTGAATTCTGGTCCTCGCTTGGCGTTCCAGCGAACCTTCAAGATAGGGATACGGCTTTGTTTCGTCTGCTTGACCTCACGGTCCATGATCTCTACAGGTTCTTCCACGAAGTTGAGGCTCTCGTTGATCTCGATCTCGTCGAGTGGGATTATGAGAGTCTCGTCGGACAGACACTTTTTCAAGTTAGATACGTGGAATGTAGAATGTACGTTACGCAGTGTGTCGGGTAGATCAAGTTTGTAAGCTACGGGGCCGACTCTGGCAAGAATCTCGAAAGGCCCTATGTACCTCGGATTAAGCTTCCCACGCTTGCCGAAGCGTATCAAGCCTTTCCAGGGTGAGACTTTGAGAAGGACTCGGTCTCCCACCTGAAACTCCAAAGGTTTTCTTCGTTTGTCGGCGTAGCTCTTCTGTCGGTCTCTAGAGGCTTTCAATCGTTCACGGATTTGAACGATCTTCTCTGTCGTTTCCCGAATGATTTCCGGACCAGTGAGAGTACTGTCGGAAGCTTGCCCTCTTGCTAATTGGGTATCACCAATCTCAGCCCAGCACAGAGGGGATCTGCACTTGCAGCCGTAGAGAGCTTCGAAGGGAGCAGCCTTGATGCTCGTGTGATAACTGTTATTATAGGAAAATTCGACAAGGGGTAAATGAGTATCCCATGCCTTCCAAAAATCAATCACACAGGCTCGCAACATGTCTTCCAATGTTTGAATGGTTCTCTCACTCTGTTCGTCGGTCTGTGGATGGTAGGCTGTGCTCATGTCCAGCCTTGTTCCTAGGGAACGTTGTAGGGATTGCCAAAATCTTGAAGTGAACCTACTATCTCTATCGGAGATAATGGAAATAGGTACACCATGCAACCGTACAATTTCCCTAATGTATGTTCTCGTAAGTTTCTCCATCTTGTCGGTTTCTTTGATAGGCAGGAAGTGTGCAGACTTGGTCAATCTATCAACGATGACCCATATGGTGTCAAGTCCACCCGTCGTCTTGGGCAACTTGGTTATGAAATCCATAGTGATCCGCTCCCACTTCCATTCCGGGATCTCTGGTTGTTGCTTTAAACCAGAGGGCTTCTGGTACTCGACCTTAACCTTCGCGCAAGTAAGGCATTTACTCACGAAGGTAGCAATCTCTGCTTTCATATTAGGCCACCAGTATAGCTTTTTAAGATCCAGATACATCTTATCTGAACCTGGGTGGACGGAATACCGAGTGTTGTGCGCCTCGGTCATGACCAAGTCTCGGAAACCACCGTGTTTCGGTGTCCAGATCCGGTTCATGAAATATAAAGCTCCGTCACCCTTGGCTTCGAAGTTCTTGTCCATTCCCCTAAGGGATTCACTCGACACATTTTCAGGTTTCATGGCCTCAAGTTGAGCCACCTGAATTTGCTTAGTCAGGTGTGAATGGATGGTTATTGATAATGACTTGACCTTGCGACCAGAATATTGTTTCCGACTTAGGGCGTCTGCTACTACGTTGGCTTTACCCGGATGATAACGAATATCGCATTCGTAGTCACTGAGTAGCTCGACCCACCGTCGTTGTCTCATGTTGAGCTCCTTCTGATCGAAAGTGTGTTGTAAACTCTTGTGGTCGGTAAAGATAGTGCTCTTCGTTCCATACAAGTAATGTCTCCAGATCTTCAGAGCAAACACTACTGCTCCTAGTTCAAGATCGTGGGTCGTGTAGTTAACCTCATGTGTCTTCAACTGTCTCGAGGCGTAGGCGATGACCTTACCTCGCTGCATCAGAACACATCCGAGTCCTTGATTGGATGCATCGCAATAGACTACGAAGTCTTTTATTCCTTCTGGAAGGGATAGTATTGGTGCAGTGCACAAGGCTCGTTTGAGCGTTTGGAACGCTCTTTCTTGCTTCTCTTCCCAGTCAAAGGCCACGCCTTTCTGGGTCAGGGTCGTAAGAGGCTTCGCTATTCGGGAGAAGTTCTGAATGAACCTGCGGTAGTAGCCAGCGAGACCTAGAAATTGACGAATTTCGGTAGGTGTCTTTGGTGCTGACCAGTTCTCAATGGCTTTTATTTTGGATGGGTCCACGTGGATTCCCTCTTCGCTTACCACGTGTCCTAAGAATTCGACTCTTCGGATCCAAAATTCGCATTTCGAGAACTTCGCGTAAAGTTTCTCCTTTCGTAATGTCTCTAGAACTTGTCGTAGATGATCACCATGCTCCTTCTTACTTCGGGAGTAGATCAGGATGTCGTCAATGAAAATGATGACAAACTGATCTAAGTAAGGCCGGCATACTCTATTCATCAGATCCATGAAGACTGCGGGCGCATTGGTCAATCCGAATGGCATCACCACGAACTCGTAGTGTCCGCAACGAGTTCGGAAGGCTGTCTTCGGCACATCCTCGTCTAGCACTTGTAACTGGTGATATCCGGATCTCAGATCAATCTTGGAAAAATAGTTCGCCCCTTGCAGTTGGTCGAATAGATCGTCTATGCGTGGCAGAGGGTAACGATTCTTTATCGTCAATTTGTTGAGTTCCCTGTAGTCAATACACATACGGAATGATCCGTCTTTCTTCTTAACGAACAAGACCGGTGCTCCCCACGGTGAGAAACTTGGTCTTATAAAGCCCTTGCTGAGCAGTTCGTTAAGTTGACCAGAGAGTTCTTGCATTTCGGCTGGTGCTAAACGGTAGGGCGACTTGGCTACTGGGGTAGCTCCTGGGACTAAGTCTATTCTGAACTCGACTTGTCGTTGCGGAGGTAACCCGGGTAGTTCTTCTGGGAAAATGTCGGGAAAGTCGCTCACTACCGGGAGGTCCTTTAGTTCTTTCGTTTCTAGGTTCGTGTCGACGACGTGAGCAAGGAATGCGTGGTATTCTTTGCGCAGATATTTCTGTGCTTGAATACTAGATATAATGCGAAGACTCGCACCAGGTTTGTCACCGTAGACTATAAGTGTTTCATTAGATGGGAGGTTTAGACGGACTGCTTTCTCGTAGCATAGGATTTCGGCGCGATGAAGACTTAACCAATCCATGCCGATAATAACATCGAAACTTTTTATTGAAACCGGCATAAGGTCGATTGGGAATGAATGGTTATCTAAGGTTAGAAGACAACCTAAGTATATGCTATTAGTACTTTCAGTTTTCCCATTGGCCATTTCTACTGTGAATTGTTCATTAAGTGCGTGTGGTTGTTGCTTAAGCATGCGAGCAAATTTGTGGTTTACGAAGCTTCGCTCCGCTCCACTATCGAACAGAATGCATGCATAGGAGTTATCAAGGAGGAACGTACCAGTCACCACTGTCGGGTCAGCGATTGCTTCCCCGTGGCCTATTGCTAGTACCCTCCCTGCTCCTCCAGTATTCCTCGCCTTAGGGCAGTCCCTTTTAAAGTGGCCTGCTTCGCCACATCCATAGCAAGTTGGGCTCACGCCAGAGCTAGGAAACTGGGAGATCGGTTGCGCCGGTAACTTACAGAATCGGACAGTGTGTCCTTTTTTGTGGCAGTTGTTACACTGCATTTCACGGCAGGCGCCGTTATGGTGGAAGTTGCATTTGTTGCACTTCGGCAAACTTCCAGCATACTGCTTCCCCGGAGCAGTAACAACAGTAGGGGCTACCGCAACATGTACTGCTACGATTTGCTGTTTCTTTGAAGCACGATGCTTCTTCTTCTCATCCCAGAACTTCCGCTTGTTGCCAGCGGGTTTAGAGGGTTCTGGGATGGCTAGAGTGGTTGTAGTTGCAGGGGTCTTGACTCCATGGTCAATAAGTCTTTGTGCCAGTCGCTTGGCACTGTCGAAAGTAGCAGGGTTGGATGCTAAGACGTTCCCCTGGTACGGAGGCACTAGCCCCCATATATACCGCTCAATCTTTTTCCCCTCAGTGGGAACCATGTTGGGGCATAGGGCCACCAGTTCACTAAAGCGGGCAGTGTAAGCGATCACGTTGGTGCCCTTCATTGTCAGATTCCAGAGTTCATGTTCCAACTTATGGACTTCGCCCCTAGGGCAGTACTCCTCAGTCATGAGGTCCTTCATCGTTGCCCAGCCCATGTCGTTAGCCACGACGAGAGTTAGGGCTTTGACGTGGCCGTTCCACCACGTTAGGGCTTTATCCTCGAAGGTGCACGCGGCATATTTCACTTTAAATGCAGTCGGGCACGAACATATTTCGAAGACTGATTCAGTCTTCTCGAACCATTGCGAGAGAGCAATGACTCCGCCGGTGCCATAGAAAGGCTTCGGCTTGCAGTTTGTGAAATCCTTGTAAGAGCACTCCCTGGAGCGCACTGGGATTTCAACTGGGATAGATTCAACAGGGGTTCCACCTCTGCTAGCATCCGATGAGTGATACTGAGCCATGGCAGTTGCCACTGCTGCAGCTACGGCAGCATTCAGGGCTGCAGTATCGATGACTGCAGGTGGTGGAGGCGGTGGAGGTACAGGATTATTCCTATTTCTGGGAGACTTGCAAGGAGGCATCCTTCAGCTATAAGTTTATAAAAACAAGAAGGATGATAAGAATAAATTTGTAAGCAATGTGAGAGTGACCCATGGACTAATTACCCATAGCCCAACAGTTGAATGAGTGTTAGAAATCACAATAAGAAATATCAGTAGGAATACACAAGTGTACAAATTTTTCCCACAGATTAGGTAGATTTCAATAGTACGGGTATTACTGATGTAATAAGTTCAAGGAAAATCGACCTAACAGTAGGTCTTACATCATACCATAAGGACAATACTGACCGTCCTAGATTCCTAATTAGAGTACCGAAAGTTAGGAATATTTTACAGACAAGTGCTACTTAGAGCACATAAGTTCAAGGCTATCCCTAAATCAAAAGACAGAGATGTACTAGACATCATCTAATGACGATGGGAATTCCTCGGGCGATCCCTGAGGTCGGACACTTGGCGAAACACCTCTTGAAGTTGTCGGTCCTGAGCTCTCTGACGAGCTCGAAGTTCTAAGACTTCAGCACGGGAGGCAGCCAACTGTTGCTGCAGAGTTTCGTTGGTTCTCCGGGTCCGTTCCATGTCTTCTTTGAGACGGCGAATGCGGACTGTATTGACACCTGAATTGGCATCAATCTCCATGACCCGGTCGATGGCTGCTCGACCCTGCTCGACATTACGAGCTATTCTGCGGATGATTACCGGCAGAGCTCTATCAGCAGAGCCACCATCACTAACATTGTAAAAGGTTCGGTCCCCAAAGTATGGCTAGGGCTGACCCTGCTCATCACTCCAGCGATTCAAGTCGTTTGCCCACATGGGAGTAGGGCCTGGAAACGCTGGCCGAGGGTTGTTGTTCGGGGCTTGACCTACTAGCGGTAGGTTGTTGACTTCAGGCTCGGAGTCGGATCCATCCGAAAAGCCTTCTGCGAGGTGATCATCCAAAGGGATTGGATGCTCATCTTCAGGCTCTTCATCGATCCATCCGGCATTGCCTTCATTGGGAAAGTATGGGTCGCCATGATGGAATCCAGCCATTTAGATCTACGCGAGAAGAGAGGTATAAGAATATAGTATACGTGTAACTAATAGCACAAAATACTCCTGTAGTATTTTAAGTTTAAGTTCTACTGATCTTCTTGTGGTATTGTTGGTAAGTTTTTAGTCTTGCTAACATATCACAACCATTCTAGGGCATAGGCTAATCACTCCTAGGACCAACATAGTTGATCAGGCTATGCCATTCCAAGGACTGACCATACATCCCCGAGCTCACTTGTGATATTCAACAATCGTAATACTTTTGTTCTTGTCATGTGACACTGATTTTAGTATGAATGTAGACTAGTATACTTAATTAAATATTTTATTATTTAAAGTATAGACTCTTGGTCAGAGTGTTTTAGTCCCTTTTGGGTTTATAGATTAGTATATCTTTTATGGGTTGATATACTTGATTCACTATAAACAATGCTCTAATACCAATCTGTCACACCCCAAAACCAAGAACGACGGAAACATTCTAGGGCGGAAGACGTCATGTATAGTATCACAACACAGTAAATGTAAATAAGCAAACAACATCATCCATTGCATTAAATATATAATTTTAATACAAGTGTGTTCTGTACAGTTATAGACACCAAAAATAATGAAACACAAAAATAACATGAGATGAATCTTGAATGCACTCCATCTTCTCAAAAGCTGGCCTCTGTACCTGTCTACTGATGACCTGAGAATACAAGTTATTTTGAAAGAGTTTATCAGCATTAAGCTGGTGAGTTCATAAGTATTTTAGTGTCAATGTTTCTTGTAAAAACGTTTGAACCTGTCTCAATGTAAAAGTTTGTAAGAATGTAAGTAAATGTTCGAAAGTGTTTGTAAAAGTTTCAATCCCTCAGAAAATCCTATATTTTCTATAAAAGTAACCTTCTACCAAGGCTAAACTGTTTTGTGAACCTGTCTGTTGTAAAAGCATGTGATTACCCAAGTATAACTATCATTTGATAAAAATATAGTTTGTACATTAATGCTTAAGTGAGGTTATCACTAAAATTTGTAATGGGTAAATCATTGTAGTACTGTAGCTTTGTATATTAAGGCTATTGCTGTACTAATTATTACTACTACCTTAAACCGGATTTATATTAAGTTATATTGTGATAAATTGCACCATGCTATCGACTGGTAACAACGACATAATGAACGGTCATAATAAAAGAAATGACGTTTGGCACCCGCAGACCTGCAGGTCCGGCTGTATAGATCTATACGCAAACTCACGCTCTCCCTCCAGGAGAATTCTGGCTACAACTTGGGCCATGACACTTAAGGCATGCCCGATACAGTGGATCACAATTGTTAAGTATTCATGTATATGTAATGTTTCTCGTTCTAGTGTATTTGTATATGTTCATGTTTCTCGTATATCTATATATGTATTGTTTCTAGTATATCTGTATATGTATTGTTTCTAGTATATCTGTATATGTATTGTTTCTAGTATATCTGTATATGTATTGTTTCTAGTATATTTGTATATGTATTGTTTCTAGTATATCTGTATATGTATTGTCCTGCGTTACCCCGATGGTAACCAGCTAATAATGTACTGATGATTATGAATATGGAGGTACTTTTATGTCTATACATGTATATATGATATATAAGTAATATGGAAATGACCTTTGGATGGTCACCCGAAATCCCACCAGACCACATCCAAATCGAGGAAAAGGAAATAGGGCGGATGACATTCCTAAGCCTTTTGAACATTATTTATATATCTATACATATATGGGCATGCAATTGTATATATAAAGCATAAATAAGTTTTCATCAAACATTTTGAAGCATAAATATAATTTCAAGAGAATATTGACTTGATGTCGATCTATAAATCATTTTGAAAGCATAAGTTGATAAAACAGTTTAAGTATAAGGATCATTTGATTGAAGCACAGTCTATAAGTAAGTTTGGATAGTAAAACAGTTTGTAAAACATTTCAATAGTAAAGCAGTTGAAAAACAGTTTGAACAGTGTGAAAATCGTTGTTTTCCTAGTTATTAATCACATGTGATTAAACACAATCACATGTAATTGAAGTAATAACTTATAAGTATTTGACTTGTATTCCCCCCCATAAAGTGTTATAAAACATTTAAAATCATTTCAAAGGTTAATTCAAGGGGGTATGAACTCACTTGTGGTGAGTCGTTTGAATTGCAGTGTCGGCTACCGTGCTAGGTGACAAACGGAGACTGCTTTACACACACGAGCCTAGTTATCATATAATAAGCATATATATAACTAATTAGGCAAATAATAACTTAGTAAATAAGTTAATACACATAGGGAACATTTAAACACTTTTATGAGTGTTTATGGTCCAAATGGTTGCATCTAAGTTGCTATGGGACAAGGCAAAAGGGTTTGAAACATCAAAGGGCCTTGTATAGGAGTTCACCATCCAACAAACCCCACACCTTGGAGTTTACGGCCGTAAACTCATAGGTTTATGGCCGTGAACTCCTCAAATGGTGTTTTTGGGTGTTTTGTTGTGCTATCTTGATCCTAGAACACTCCTAGCTTTATTGGAATAACACATGAAGTAGTTTAAGGCTTTAGAACACTCCATAAGGGAGTTTACGGCCTAAGGTCCTTCATCCTAGAGTTTACGGCCGTAAACTCTTGGAATTTAATTGTTTTGAGGCTCTTAAACATCAAGGATGGCTTCCATGAATTTATCTAAGGCTAATGGGGGCAAGAGGCACACTTTGGTGCCTTCACTTGGAGTTTACGGCCCAAGCCATGTTCCTTGGCCGTAAACTCCTTTCAAGGAGTGGTTTAGATGTGTTCTACTCTCCATTCTAGTCCCAAGGGTTCAAGGTAAATTGTCTAAAGGCTTAAGGGTTGCTTGGAATGATTTTTGTCCCACAAAAAGGGGTTTACGGCCCAAGAGGAGTTCTTGGCCGTAAACTCCTACTAACTTGTGATTTTGATGAGCTTTTGGTGTTCTAAACAAGCACAAGTACTAGTAGTTAAAGTCCTTAAGCATTTGGGGAAAGTTTTAGGGCATTTAAGCCCTTGAAAAGGGGTTTACGGCCCAAGGGAGTTCCTTGGCCGTAAACTCCTAGAACTTATGTTTCTTGGATGCATTTAGGCCTATAAAGATCATACCCTATCTCCTAAACAAGTCCTCTAACAAGGAATCGAGACAAGGAAGCATTTATGTTCTATTTTGGAGTTTACTCCCCAAGAACGTTCTTGGGCAGTAAACTCCCGGATCTTGATATCTAGACATGTAATTTGTGTTAATGAGCATCTAACAAGTATTGAAACACACTTAGAAAAGTAAACTCACAATATGGGATGAAAACCCGAAGATCCGTCAGAGAGAATATGGCTTTTCTCTATTTGGAATTGTGAATAATGAATTAATTTAATTCAGAAAACTATTTATAGTCCTGGAATATTTTGGCAGAAAATATTTTTATTCCTGATATTGGACTGTAACATTATGAAACTTGAAATACCCAAGTTTCACAAAACCAGGAGTATCCACTCTCCTGATATAATCTAAAACATAAACCCTAATGTACACAAATTTGTTCGGAAAAGCTTGAAAATTACAGAAACTGAACTAGCTTCTATTGAATAGATGAGGTTCATACAATTGGAAATTTCAGGTTGCCACACCTCTTGACATATATGATTCTCTTGTCAGAAAACTTTTCTAGACAAAACAAATATTCAAGAGTTAGTGTAGTTCTTATCAAGACAAAACACTTCACATAGTTGGTCCTAGTTGGTCTTTGTCTTATCCAAGACAGTACAACTTACCAATTTCAATTGTGCAGGAATAAGAATACCTTTTCCAATTCCACATGTGTTGAGTGTTATAAACCTACTAAAGACTTTTCATTCAATTCGCAATCTTGGAGTATGACTCTAAGATTCGATATTGGAACGAAGTATGATTGACTTCTTGATTTAACCATTTCCACAATTCTCGATTCCTCTTGTTAGACATACAAATGCACTAAGAGTCACTTAGTGAATCAATTGAGATATGGTTCTTAATCATTAAGACTCATCATAAAACACAATAAAAGGTACTCTCCCTTCTTCTTAGAATAGAGAAACTTTTATCTTTCTACCTACTTGATTCTTCTTTATTTGATCTGCTATTCATTGAAACTCTTTCAACCAACTCAGAATTACACTTAATCTTATAAGTATAATGATATTTACTAAGCTTTAGTAAATAATGACGAATATCTTTATCACTCTTGTTATGGACTCGATCGACATACAACCTAGTGTACTCGATCTCCTAATCCTTCACTTGACACTTTGCCAAAGAATTAGTCTAATATAAAAATATGAAAGTTTTCATTCATCATGCAACCAAGTTGTATGATTTCAAGTTTCTGTCCAATTGAAACTTGGGCGATGAGAAACTCTCCTTATTTGGTAGATTCTTGACATCTCCACAAATAACATATTTAAGAATCAAATCCATTATTGCTAATAATAGAAACCTTCAAAACATCAATTTTTCATACATGCCATTGCAATGATAAATAAATAAGATAAAATCAAAATTCATTTTATTGTGGAAAAATTTGTCCGTACAATGCAATTCAATTGAAAAACTATGTTATTACATATTTCTTAGCAATCTATTCTAACTCCAAGTAGTAGCTCAAGTATCTAATCTTCAAGCAATGCGATCGAAATCCATTTATTCATGATTAGATTCAACTCACTTTTTTCCTTAAGCTTCCTCTCTTTTCTTCGATCCTACAAAACATAAAAATGTAATCTTATCGCATCATGTATTAAGAATCTAGAATAGGAACTTAAAAGAGTTAGATAATGGATTTTACCTTAAATAGAGCCATACGTGTTGACTCTCCCATCTCTTAGACCTCTCAGCTAAATTGGACAGCTTCGTCTCCAATGCACCTTCTCTTGGCAATAAAAACAAACAGACTCCTTTGGCACAACACATCGGACAATCACAGACTTAGTTCTTTCTGGACTTCCAATGTTGCCAGTATCCATTGAAGTTTGGGAGTTTGATTTACCAGACAAATTTGCTTGACCAGCACGCCAAATCATTGTTGATTCAGCGACTATAAGCAAATAGGTGAGATCAACGATGGTCACATCATGATCCATCGTCTAGTACATTCTAACGAACTCACTATACGATTCAGGAAGTGACTGAAGAACCCAGTCAACAACCAACTCACTTGAAATCTCGACACCCAACATGCTAAACCTATCAATGTCTGACTTCATCTCTAAGACGTGTGCACACACATGTTTCCTATCTTCGTGTTTACTTGCCAAAAGGGCTTGAGTGAAGTGAAGCATGACTCTCATTTCCTTGATCGTATCTCGAAACGTCATCTTCATTTGGAAAGCTTGTTCCAAAGGATTTGGGAATACCATTGTAAGATTCAGACATATACAAAACGGGAGAAATTCAAGTTAAGTTGATTGAGTCCTTAATAAAACACCCAAATGAGTTATTAAGGCTAGGATCCAACAAAATATTCTACAACCTAGAAGAGGGATGTTGTAATCTAGTTGCAGAATATTTGAAGTTAGATAAATGACGATTTACCAATTTCCACCATGAAAAATGAAAAAGAAGTTTAAGTTTTAAATGAATTGAAACTCCTAGATCTTTTGAGATTCATTGAACTTTTCAATGGCATGTTTAATCTCGATTATGCCCTACTATTTGTGACTGGGATGCCGAGGATCACAAATAAGGTGTGAATAACCATACAAATCACGTGGTGCACCCAATGCTACTATCATCTAATCAATGTGCCGGTTAGCCACACACGCTCCATTGATCTATGATAAACATCGAGCCACCCTTCGCCACCAATGTCATCCCCAAATTAGTGTACCGGTTAACCACACACGCTCCACTACCTGTTCGGCTAACGACCCTCCTCTAGTCAAGAGTGCGGTGGGTAAGAGTGGATACGCATTTAATCAGCATTTTATAGGCAATTTCCTTAAACACCCCTTATAGAGCAACTTCGTGAATGAGGCCTACTAACGGTAAGACCGACTGTTTACTCATACATATATATAATATTAGACTTTTAATGTTATATATAGTATAAAATACTAGGTGGTTTTATTTAGTAAATTATACTTTTAATTTAATTAAATGTAAACCAAAACTTTATGGGTTTATTAAATCCCTTTTAATTATACACTTTAGTTAATTAATAAAACCATAAGGGTGTGATTTGAACTTTTCAAATTACTATAGTTTTAGAATTTAACATTTCAAAATTAAACTTTTAATCAACTTTTAAATTCCAAAACTTGAGGGCAAGTTTTGAAGCATTTCAAAACATTAGGGTTTAGAATTTAAATATTTCAAAATTAAACTTTTAATCAAAAATTTAAATTTCAAAACTTGAGGGCAAGTTTTAAAACTTTTCAAAACATTAGGGTTTAACTACTTAAATTTCAAAAACAAAACTTTTAAGTTCAAATTTAAACTATAAAACCTAAAGGGGGAAATAGAAACTTTTCAAACTTACTAGGTCAAATATTTATCTAATAATAATCCTATATTATCCATATTTAACCAAATCCATCAATTTTGACAAGGATAAACATTCCAAACATAAAAAATCGATTTTAGGCAATAAAAACGAGTTTTGGTAATTATCCCCATCAAAATCTGGCCAGAAAATCGAAAATCCCGGCAATAGAACAGGTAACTCGTCGAGTCCTCTTTGGAACTCGTCGAGTTCTTAGAGAAAACTCGGCGAGTTCATCAAACAGTCAGCCAAAAATTCGATTTTCAGATCAGACAAGCATCAAATTCACTAACAATTCTACGAAAGCTTTAATTGTGCAGGAAAACATTGTTGATGATGAGTTCGGAGGCGTAGAAGTCTGGTCTATAAACTCTGGTGATGAAGAAGTTCACAAGCCCACGCATGGCATGGATTTTGTGGCGAAGGAAGATGACTCTGAGTTTGTTGGAAGGTGTTTAATGGTGACTGCTGGAGTGTCACAAATGAGAGGCTACACTACGATGGTGGAGGTGAGGAGGCGAAGGAAAGAGAAGACAAGTGCTTCGCAGCCAAACCGATGGGTAAGCAGATCAACGAATGTGATCAGTTGATCAATAAGGTACAATCCATTCTCGAATCACTAAAAATACCAGTCACGAGCTATGAAAAGGAATTAAATGAATTAACATTCAAGTTTTCTAGTTTAAGTTGTAGTCTAAAACAAAATCTCCTAGCAAATTCTAACCTAACTGATCAAATCAGCAGGGTGTCTTTTAAGAGCGAGGAGAGAAGGATGTGGATAGAGAAGAAGGAAGTGGAGTTAGTTAGGGAGAAAGATGAAGTAATTTATTTGCAACATGATAATTTGAAGCTTTTGAAACAAAGAAACAGTTTTTGCTTGATTGCTAAATGTCTATATACTAATATCACTCAATTGCATTTAGATTGTGAGATCGGTAAAAAGATTTATAAAATGATTTTTCCCTTCCTAGAATTAAAGGAGGAAGAAGTCGATATTGATGGTTATAACTGTGAATCTGTTGTTTCTTCAGATGAAATTTTTGACGCCTACAAGATCGGTCTGGACAAAATCGAGTCCTTTATTAAGTCCACAGACCATAAGGACATGCTTAAAAACCTTTTGGACGAAAACAATAGATTGAAAATCAAGACCGAAACCATGCATAAATTTGACTCATTGAATGCCAAGTTTAGTTCAGAAAACAAAATAAATGTGGAAAACACTTCTGAATTTGATAAGGATAGTGATATGAGTGAAATATCTATAGAAGATGAAGTTGAGTGTTCAGAATTTGTCAAAAGTGAAACTGAACCTACCAAAGGTATTATATCTAAAAATTCGGTTGAGTTCGCTCGAATGTCCCAAGATAAATCCAAAGTTCTGAAACAGAAGGTTGTGGTATATCAAAAGATACAAATTGTACCAAATCAGGTACACACCACAACATGGGTCACTTAGAAACAAACAACCAAACTTACTGCCATAGTAAATGAAGACAACGCAGGCACTTGTGATAATTATTTTTGCTCTGCTCCAATTGACAATGTAGATGAGACTGTCGGTTTATCAGAGAGAACCTCATGGAGAGTTAAAGGCAGATATGTGGCAAAACCACTCAACAAGCCTACAAGCTTTGATGTACCAAGCACAAGTGGTACCAAAGAGATTCCAAGCGACCCTGCGAAGGTGGCGAGCGAAACCTCTTCATTGAAGAGTGAAACTCATGCTGAGAGACTGAAGCCGAAAGTAAACATTTACAAGTCTCAAAAGCAACTTGCTGAACAAAAACGCCAGCGAAACAGGAGATATCAAAAGAATCTCAATGAAAGGAAGCAGTTTTAGAAATCCCAAAAATCCAATCATGTTCACAAAGAAAAGGCATTCAATCTCAAGTCAAAAGAAAGATCAAAGGGTAACTCTGATCCATGCACTCACTGCCAATCTTGCAGTCAGACGAACCGAAAAAGCAGTTTCGGTCCCAAATCTAGCAGTGACAAGAACCGAACGACATGTTTCAGTCCCAAATCCCATCGTCCTCATTCTCGAATAAAGAAAAATCCTCATAAGGATGTCAAGGGAAAAGGAAAGCTCGTCTCAGAATACGAAATGCAAACGAAGAAGACGACAGTTAACTCTAGGAAACAAGAAAACAAGTTTGTTAAGAATCAAAATAAAATTCCACAATCTGATTCAAACAAATCGAAAGCCAATAAAATTAAAGTTTTCACCATCAAAAGGATAGACGAAACCAATTTAATAACACGAACATACTTGGTTGATCTTTCTATATCTATTCCCTGTTCTGTAAAAAGCTCACGTAGGCCCAAGCAACTTTGGGTTCCTAAATCTGCTTGATTTTTGTAGGTTATTCGTAATGAGAAGTTTGACAACAAATGGTATATTGATAGTGGCTGCTCACGTCACATGACAGGGAGACGGGTAGAAATGAGGGAGTTTAGAGCTCTAAAAGATGATGGATGTGTCAAGTATGGAAATAACTCATATGGCACAATAAAAGGCTATGGAATGATCACGAAGGGAGATTTTTCCATTCATAAGGTGGCCTACGTGGAAGGATTGCAACACAATCTCATAAGTGTCTCGCAATTAGTTGTAGGAACTAGCCTGAAGGTCTCATTTGATGATAAAGGATCCGAGATCATTGAAAAGAAAACAAAGACAATTTTGTTGAAGTCCCAGCGCAAAGGCGAAATGTACCCATTAAATTTGGACCCGATATGAGGGAAGCATGTTGTATGTCTTTTAACGAAAGCTCCTTCTAATGAAAGTTGGCTATGGCATCAGCAACTCTCGCACCTTAACTTCAAAGACATCAACAAGCTAGTTCTTGGTGATCATGTGCGAGGTCTGCCACTTCTAAAGTTTGACAAGGAACATTTGTGCGCTACATGCAAAATGGAAAGAAAATTCGGAAGAGTCATCCCACACATGCTAACACAAAGATCATCGAACCTCTTGAGCTTCTACACATCGATCTTTACGGTCCGTCGGCCATAGAAAGTATTGGTGGTAGTAAGTACATTCTTGTAATAGTCGATGATTTTTCATGTTTCACATGGGTTTTCTTTATTAAACAGAAATCAAAGGCAACTCCAAAGCTCAAAAACTTTATAAAGCAAGTGGAGCTTTAACTGCGAAAGGTGGTTAGAAATGTCTGAAGCGACAACGGATTGGAATTCAAAAACCAAGAGTTTGAAGAATTTCTTACAAAAAAGGGAGTGTCTCACAACTTCTCTGCTCCATATACTCCACAATAAAATGGTATAGTTGAAAGGCGAAACCGTTTGTTGTGTGAAGCGGCCTGAACCATGCTTAGCTTCGCTTATTTACCTCTTTACTTCTAGGCTGATGTGATTACAGCTGCTTGCTATAACCAAAACCGATCCTTCAATAAGCGATTTTCTATCACACCATTGTTGAGGAAAGTACAGTAGATGTGGAAGGTAGTATGGTGTGATAGAAAATCGCTTATTGAAGGATCAGTTTTGGTTATAGCAAGCAGCTGTAATCACATCAGCCTAGAAGTAAAGAGGTAAATAAGCGAAGCTAAGCATGGTTCAGGCCGCTTCTTCAGGGGCAGTGGTGTGCCGGATTTCCATGGGGCGGAGGACCCCATTGTTGCTAGACGATGGATTGCGGACATTGAGTCCGCACAGCTGACCAGCTTCTGTCCCGAGGGGTTAAAGGTGAGATATGCAACAGGATGCTTGCGAGACAGGGCTAGAGATTGGTGGGAGTTTGTTGGTGACTCATTGGGAGCCTCGACTGTTGAGGCTATGACTTGGTCGGACTTTGTGACCAGATTCAGGGCGGAGTTTGTGCCAGCTGTTGAGCTTCAGCGGCTGGCCGGTGAGTTTTTGGATATGAGGCAGACTACGGAGATTGTGGCGAAGATCACCACCAAGTTCCGGGAGAAGGCACTGCTGGTGCCCCAGTATGCGGGTGATGAGGATATGAGGAGGACCCGCTACCATGACATGCTACGAGCTGACATTCGGGAGCATGTTAGTTTTTCAGCTTGCCCTACCTTGGATTCCATGATTGCCAGGGCTAGGGAGAGGGCGATTGATCTGGAGCACGTCCAAAAGAGGAAGGCAGTGGATGGGCTGACGACCGGGGCTTCGGGGAAGAAGCCTAAGGGATCTGATGGTAGGCCGAAAGGCCAGGCAGGACGGGACCGCTGTGGAAAGTGCGGTCGGTCACATAAGGGAGCTTGTCGCACTGGGTCGGGTTCAGGCTGCTATAAGTGTGGCAAGGTGGGGCATTTCGGCAGGGATTGTACTACCCCCGCCCCTACGGTACAGATGATAGACATGATTTGCTTCCATTGCAATCAGAGGGGCCACAAAAGGCCCAATTTCCTGAGATTGACAGCAGCATCAGCAGCAGTGCCAGCAGCGACGCCGGCCTCAGGGACGGAGCAGGTTACAGATGGCCGGAAGGTCAAGACAGAGGCTCTAGTGGTGCGGAGCTGAGCATTTCAGCTGACAGCCGAGGAGGCATGCGTTGCACCCGATGTGGTGACGGGTACGATTCTTTCCCTCTGATTTATGTATATGATGTTTGTGATATTGATATGTGCTTTGTTTAGGATCGTTCCATGTGAATGGCATCCCAGTTCAGGTATTTTTTGATTCGGGTGCTACCTGATCATTTGTTTCTCTTGCGCTTAGCAAGAAGTTTACTGAGTCTTCGGGCATGTTGGATTTCCCTTTAGAGGTTGAGATTACGGACGATCGGTCAGTGCGAGCATCTAAGTTCTTCCGAGATTGTGTGCTTAGGTTATTTGAGGAGCGCTACTTGGTAGACTTGGTTCCCATTCCATTGTGCGAGAACAAGGTGATTATAGGCATGGATTGGCTCAGCCCTAATGGGGCAGTGATCGACTGCGCGCAGCAGTTGGTGCGGGTCAAGACCACAAGTGGTGGAGAGCTGGTGATTCAGAGCGAGAGGCCACAGCGAGGACCAACTTTATGTTCAGCAGCGAGAGCTAGGCATTACCTCCAGCAGGGTTGCGCATGTTATGTCACGTATGTTATGGATACCCGGGAGACGGGTAGGGTGACGGTGGACGATGTACTTGTGGTACGAGAGTTTGCGGACGTATTACCCAAGGAGTTGCATGGGATGCCTTCGGAGCGGCAGGTGGAGTTCAGGATCGACCTAGTCCCTGGTGCGGCTCCGATAGCTAAGGCACCATATCGGTTGGCTCCTCCTGAGATGCAGGAGTTGTCTACACAGCTGCTGGAGCTGTTGGACAAGGGTTTCATTAAACCGAGCAGCTCAGCCTGCGGAACCCCGATTCTATTTGTGAGGAAGAAGGACGGGTCGCATCAGATGTGTATAGATTATCGGGAGCTGAACAAGGTAATAGTGAAGAACCGCTACCCACTCCCGAGGATTGATGACCTCTTTGACTAGCTACAGGGAGCATCTTGGTTCTCTAAGATTAACTTGCGTTCAGGGTATCATCAGATGAGGGTCAGAGAGGAGGATGTGCAGGAGACTGCGTTTCAGATGCGTTATGGCCACTATGAGTTTGTGGTTATGCCCTTCGGGCTCACCAATGCTCTTGCCGCATTCATGGACCTCATGAACCACGTATGTAGACCGATGTTAGACCGGTCTGTAATAGTGTTTATCGACGATATTTTGGTTTATTCCAAGACGCGAGAGCAGCATGAGGAGTATCTGCGGGAGGTTCTGGGACTTTGAGGAGGGAGAAATTGTATGCTAAGTTTTCCAAGTGTGAGTTCTGGTTGCGCGAGGTGTAGTTTCTTGGGCACCTTGTCAACCAGAACGGGATTTCGGTAGATCCAGCCAAAGTGGACGTCGTGATGAGTTGGGAGGTTCCGAGGTCTCCATCTAAGATTCAGAGCTTTCTAGGATTGGCAGGCTACTATCAGAGATTCATTTAGGACTTCTCCAAGATGGAAGTTCCTCTCACCCGCTGACTAAGAAGTCGGTGGTGTTTCACTGGGGGCCTGAGCAGCAGGCCGCATTCGAGGCATTGAGATAGAGATTTTGCGAGGCACGATTTTAGCCCTGCCAGAGGGCATGGAGGATTTTGTTTTGTACTGCGATGCATCCATCGCAGGTTTGGGCGCGATATTGATGTAGAAAGGGCATGTCATCGCCTATGCGTCGAGGCAGCTGAAGACTCATGAGGCGAACTATTCGACGCATGATTTAGAGTTGAAGGCTGTTGTTTTCGCCCTCAAGATTTGGTGTCGTTACCTCTATGGGGTTTCTTGTACGATTTACATAGACCACAAGAGTTTGAAGTATCTCATTGACCAGCCAAATCTGAATTTGAGACATCGTCGTTGGCTTGATGTGGTAAAGGATTATGATTGTGAGATCCTTTACCATCCGGGAAGCCAATGTCATGGCCGATGCGCTTAGCCGCAAGATAGCGCCGATCAGGGATATATGTCTGAGGATGACAGTGGTGACTCCGCTTCTGGAGCGGATTCGGGAGGCTCAGCAGGAGGCTATGAAGGAGGAACATCGGAAGAGTTAGCGGATTGTGGGGCAGGTTTCCTCTTTCAACTATGATAGCCGAGGGTTATTGACTCTTCACCGTAGGGTGTGGGTCCCTTATCATGGAGGCGTGCACCAGGTCCTGATGGAGGAGGCGCAAAAATCCCAATTCTCCATTCATCCCAGGGCGACGAAGATGTATAGGGATCTTCGTCTGGACTATTGGTGGCCCTGCATGAAGCAGGATGTGGCATGGTACGTGGAGCCGTGCTTGACTTGCAGGAAGGTCAAGGCCGAGCATCAGAGACCACACGGCAAGATGCAACCGTTGGATATTCCGCTGTGGAAATGGGAAGACATCAAGATGGATTTTATCACCAAGCTTCCAAGGACCGCGTGGGAAGTGGATTCGATCTGGGTCATTGTCAATCAATTGACCAAGAGTGCCCACTTTATCCCGATTCAGGAGAGCATCTCGTCCGAGAAATTGGCCAATATCTATATCAGGGAGGTGGTGGCGCGGCACGAAGTGCCAGTTTTGGTGATTTTAGACAGAGATGTGCGGTTTACTTCTGGGTTTTGGAAGAAGTTTCATGACGAGCTGGGTACTCGTCTGCATTTTAGCACCGTTTTTCACCCGCAGACGGATGGCCAGAGCGAGCGGACCATCCAGACTCTGGAGGATATGTTGTAGGCATGTGTTTTAGATTTCGGAGGTAGTTGGGATACCTACCTACCGTTGGCGGAGTTCTTGTATAATAATAGCTATCATGTGAGTATCGACCATCCTCCCTTTGAGATATTGTATGGGAGGAGGTGCAGGACCCCGATATGCTGGGGTGAGGTTGGCCAGAGGGTAATGGGGAGCACCGACGTAGTGCTCAAGACGACAGAAAAGATTCAGCAGGTCCGAAGCAGGCTTCAGACTGCTCAGAGTTGACAGAAAAGTTATGCCGATAAGCGCCGATCAGACCTGGAATTCCAGGTCGGGGATATGGTTCTCTTGAAGGTGTCGCAATGGAAGGGCGTCATCCGATTAAGGAAGCGGGGAAAGTTGGGCCCTAGGTACATTGGACCCTTCAGGTTGTAGCCCGGGTGGGCAAGGTGGCCTACCGGCTGGATCTGCCAGCCGAACTCAGGCAGATCCACAACACTTTCCACGTCTCTCAGCTGCGGAAGTGCCTGGTGGACGACTCAGCAGTGGTACCTTTGGAAGACATTCAGCTTGATGACATCCTGAATTACATCGAGCGGCCTATAGCGATCCTCGACCGGAAGTCGAAGGATCGGAGGAACAACAAATTGGAACTCGTGAAGGTGCAATGGTAGCACCGTAAGGGGTCAGAGTGGAATTGGGAGCTAGTGGACGAGATGATGGAGCATTACCCCGAGCTATTTCAGGATCGAGCAGCAGACTTCGAGGACGAAGTCTAAAATAAGTGGGGGAGATTTGTAGCACCTGGTTCTTGGTGCGTATTCTTTTATTTAATTCTTTGTGCATTTTGCATCTTGGCCTTGGACTCGGCGAGTCAAAGGATCAACTCGCCGAGTAGAAGCGGGAAGGGGCATGGGGTTTAAGTTGAGGACTCGCCGAGTCGGGTCCCGGACTCGGCGAGTAAGTTGCTGTGTGGACAAAAACCCTAATCCAGGAGTGTGCACCCTATTTAAACACTCTAACTCGGCCTCCCTTGCCCCTAACACTTACAAAAGAGCTGTAGAGCGAAACCCTAGCCCCCATATTTTTCTTGTGAGTGATTTTGGCTTTGTGAAGGAAGTTTGGAGCTTAGAAGAAGAAGGAGAAGGTTGAAGGGTGCAAGGAGGGGAAGTAGATCCAAAATCCACTCAATGAAAGGCTTATATTCAGGTAGAAAAGTTCCTACCTTGATCTCTAGTTCATTAGATTCCTTTTTGTCCCTAATTTGTGGTTTTTAAGCCCTAAAACCTCAAACTCTATGTGTTTATGCTCTATGTTCTAAAAGGGCTTTAGATCTAGACCTTATGGACATCTTAGAAGTGTAAAGTTTCTGTGGTTGAAGTGATTGAGGTCCCTATTAAGTGTTTAGCCTCATTAAGAGCTTGGATTTGCCTTTTGGAGCTCATAGGGCCATGCGTGCATGTAAAGTTTGCAACTTTACGTGATAAGCATGCCCTAGGAGTTTAGATCTATGGTTTGGAACCATTGCATGTCTCAGATTTAGCCTATATGGGAGGAGAGTTGAATGGACTCGGAGAGTGCCAAAGTGCACTCGGCGAGTTCTATGAATATGGTCTTAGACTCGACGAGTCAAACGAACCACTCGGCGAGTCCTATGAAGATTGCTTGGAACTCGACGAGTTGTTCTTCAAACTCGGCAAGTCATATGAACATTTATTGAGTTAAGAGGGGTTTAAGTGTAGAAGGTCCATCCCTTCGTCACTGCTCGCGAAATTAGCAATTTATCGACTAGCGATAGCCCCAGAAACCCAAATCATCAAGATGGATGCTCTAGTGAGGATTTGGAAGCGAGTAGGGGATCTGCTCGTGGGACTCGGCGATTTGTTCCCGGACTCGGCGAGTCGGATGAGTTTCCTTGTGGCTTTTGAATGGGAGAAGAACTCTTCGTGTTTTCAGCCCAACTCGACGAGTAGGGTCGCGAATATGGATGAGTGGAGAGTTAGGGACTCGACGAGATGATGGACCAACTCGGCGAGTCGGGTCAACTCGAAGTTGACTTTGACTTTGACTTGACTTGACTTGACTTGGTTGAGGGTAAAATGGTCAGTTTACCCTGAGTATAGAGATCAGTTTCTAACTGAGTGTTTGTGGGGTTTGTAGCCGGAGGATTTCCAGAGCTGCAGCGGACGGAGGTTTCCCGCACTGATTATGAGCAGCTACTTGTATGAGGTGAGTTACCTTCCAGTAGGGGTGGGTCTAAGGCCACAATGCCGACCCACCAATGAGGAGTATTTAGAAGATAATTGTCTTTGTGATAATTTATCTTGGTCTGGTATGCGTTTGGTTATGAGTTATATCCGTATGATATGTTACATGATAAGGATAGTTTCCCTGATAGTGGTCCTTAGGACCAAGGGGTAGGTCAGCACCCGAATATGTCTGACTGTGTGCTTATATCTTGCTATTGTATGTTAGTGGTAGAGGGTGGAATAGTACCCAGTTACCTGTTGAAAGATACTGATGACGATTATCGGTTGAAAGATACCGATGATGATTATCGGTTGAAAGATACTGATGGTATTGTATGGTATGTGGTATGATGGGCGAACTCACTAAGCTTTGTGCCTACGGTTTCAGTTTTTGGTTTCAAGTACCTCTTCGTCTAAGGGGAAGGAGCCGGTGGCGTAGCATGGCATCACATACACATTTGATTTTCCGCACGGTGTTTTCTGGGATTGTACTCTGATATGTTATTTACTTATTTTGTGGGTTTGAAACATGATACTTGATTTTATGAGATGACGTGTTGATTTAATATTTTCTAGTGAATGTTTTATGAACAATTTTATTAAAAATGAAATTTTTGGACTTGAATTTTAGGACGTTACAACTCTCTTACCTCCAAGGCATATAGGGTTCTGAATAAAAGATCAAAGAAGATAGAAGAAACCTATTATGTCACTTTTGATGACAATTACGTGAAGAAACTTCAATCCAGCGAAAGTCCAATGGAGGAGATCTTTCCACAAACAGGTCACGTCACGGCTCCTATATCAAATCTGTTTGAAGAGTACATGTTGCTCTTTGATGAATCGGGGAATGCAATTCTCTCTGAAAGCGAAAGTAGTTGATAAAAAGGTTGACAACCTAAAGAAGATAATCAATGAAGCTACAAAAGCTACAGGTAGCGGACCTCAAGATCATTGCGAACCTCAAGGTCCAAGCGAACCCACAAATGACAACACCACATTCCAGTGGGAGGGTTCTTCCTCACCAAAGCAATCTCATTTGCCTTTCCAGGGGGAGAACCCATCTCCAATGAAGAACCATGAAAGTCCAATCGAGGGGGAAAATTCTGAACCTGATGTTGAAATTGTTTCATCATTCGAGGGGGAGAATAGTAATACGAATGATGATGACACTCAATCAGAATTTGAAGAAGAAATAAATGCTAAATTGGATCCTGCTTATGATCCAAATTTCCCTCCACTCACAAAATGGACACAAGATCATCCGAAAACTCAAGTAATTGGTGAATCACATGAGGGAGTTCTTACATGCTCTCAACTGAAAGCGAAGCAAACTGCTTTATTCTCTCAAGTAGAATTCTATATGTTTAATTGCTTTGTTTCCAAGATTGAGCCGAAAACAATCAATTCTACACTTGATCACTCTGATTGGGTGCAGGCAATGCAAGACAAGCTAAATGAATTTGAGCGAAATCAAGTCTGGAGACTGATTCCCACTCCAAAGGATGCATCTATGGTTGGTTTAAAATGGGTATTCTGGAACAAGATGGAAAAAGAAGGGAATGTGATACGTAACAAGGAAAGGCTAGTGGTTAAGGGATATTGCCAGGAAGAAGGTATAGACTATCAAGAAACCCACTACTAGAAAAATAGCCTTTTACGACGCGCAATTAATGACACACACGGATAGAAGACGCGCATTTGTACGTGCCCTAAAAATCAATGTCAGTTTTCCAAAATTTGAAGGATAGAAGGCACACATTTTTGCGTGCCCTAAAATTAGTGTCCAATAAAAAATATTAAAAACACGGAGGGCACTTATTTAAAAATGGGTATCGTGTAGAGATGTCACTTTATATTTTTAATGAGACGCGCATACCCTTCTTTTGCAACTGGGGGGAAACGAAAATCCAAAAAGTTTGAAGGGCCGCCGTGTTATCCTCTACCTTATTACCATCGTTCTTTTCTATATCTCTATCTCCCACACTCTAATACCCCAAAAAACCCTAATATCATTGTCAATCCTCTTTTCTCCTACAATAAAATCACAATATCACCAAATCTCCAAACTTCCACAAGAAAATGTCTCTGACCGATGTCTTTACCCACCCTCACACTACTTCTCTTAGTTAAATATTAAAAAAACCTTAATTGGAGAACCACAACCACTTTTCCTTTTTCCCGCACTAGTCGGCAGAAATTGAGGATTCTCGCGCCTAGCAGTCCATATTCATGCCTAGCAGAGGATTCTCCTTTCTCGCACACAGTAAAATTGTTCAATTTGGGAAACTATTACGTGGCTTATCTTTGGTTTTGCTTTCTCTCACTATTTTCACTAAGTGACCACCGTCGGATAATCAGCAACCATCTCTTCTCCCTTCAACACTTTCAGTTATTCTACATATTGTCATTGTTTCGCTTTTGAACATGTTCTTATCTTTTTAATTTTAACAGAGGAAGATGGCAGTGGTTCCTACACTAAGACAAGGTAATTTTTCTTGCGAAACTATTTTTCATTTTCTGATTTTTGTTCTTTCTTTCCGGGATTTTGACTGGTTTACAACCATACATTGAAATTTTGATGGCAAGATTTTCATTTTGTTATTGCACAAAATGTGTTCAACAAAATGCCACATTGAAGATATAGAGCTAAGCTGATTCTTTCTTTCCGAGATTTTGACTAGTTCACACATTCTTTCTAGTTTAATTTTGGATTTATATTTCTAAATTTATATAGGGTGACAAGTCATATTGGTACCAACAATTCATTCCCATACTGCCCTGTATCCTCTCTGCTGATGATGAACAAAGCAAAAAGTCGACTACAAGTTTTTATCTGGTATTGCTTTTCTTTTTTCTTTTGAAGTTTCTTTCCTAAGTGTTGGTGAATGTGAGATTATAAGCTTTTCTTTCACATAGGGCATTGCTTGTTGTTAGATCCCAGTTTGGGATGTTGGATGATGGTGCTCGGATTCATGTCATTGCTCATTTGTTCCGTGAAGCAGTTGACTGTGGGAAGTTGATGCTGGAAACCAGTATTGTTGGAATAGATGAATTATTAGATACAAGCAGTGTCTCAAAGGAATTCGGAACAATACAGAACTTGATACAAAAGGATTGTGTGCGTATTGCGGTGTGTCTTATTGCTACTTCCATTTTAATTCACATCAATTACTTTCCATTCTGTCTTAGAGGTTGTTTCTTTTTTACTTAATGAGCTTGATGGGTTGAGCACTTAATGAACAGAATGAGACAACCCCTTAGTTTGAATACCAATGGAATCTTATTAAATCCTATGGTTATGTGATTTTTAGGTTTCAGATGAGGTTAAATATTTAAGAAATAGCCGTGCCGAGCAAACAAAACAAGTTGCTGAGTTTCGTGTTAGAATGAATGAAATTATATCTTCTGATTTGAATCAATGGAGAGCTTTTGAAGATGATATACACAGTAGCTTAAGTTCTATTCTTGCCTCAGATGATAGAAGAAGAGCTTCCTTTCCTCACAGCCATGTGAGTGAAGCAGTGGCTGCAATCTGTGATGCCAAGTTAAAAAGTGTAGACATACAGGCTGTAGTTCAGGTAACTACCCTTTTCAGATGCTTCATCATCACACATTTCAATTTGAGTTTTATTTATTTATTTTCCTGTAAATCAGGTCTATTCATTGCTTCATCAAAGATACAAAGATTTTTCTCCAACTTTGGTCTAAGTCCTTATGAAAACATTAAATTTGCTTTGGCAGTGCTCAATGTGCAGATGATTTGTGATTTTAAATATATAGTATAATGGTGTATTTGCAGAGTAGTAGTAGAAGTGATGGTTAAGCAGAACAATGTTTTCCCAAACAAGGAGATGCAATGGTAACTTTTCTTCGAATCATAAACATATATTAGCTAATTGTTACTTTATATTTCAAATGATTTTGCATCTTAATTTTACCATAACCTAAGTTAATTTTATTGATTACTACAGCCAGGCAACAAAAGGTTGTTAAAGTATTTCCAAGGCCAGCTGTATCACTTTGTCCTCAGGTTCCTTGTGAAACCTCGAAGTACAACATGAAACTTAGGGAGGACCGTGGATTTTCTCTTGAAGAGTTGAAGTAATATAATATTTCAATGTTTTATTAAGAAAAGTTTTCAATGTTTAATTAAGAAAACTTAGTTTATCATTAAATTTCTAATTATTAATCATATATTAACCATTTTTGTATTTGAAAGATAGTAATGTTGTTTTTTGGATATCTGTTACTATTAAACTGATAATATTAAGTATACAACTTGGGTACACATATACAATTTGAAAGCGTTGCTTTATGGCATAATCACCAAATTGTCAAAAAATGTGGTGTTGTAACATTTTTCTCAAAATCACCACCCATTTTGTAAAATAGACTTTGCAAAGTTTTTTTTTTAAAAAAAACTTTTAAGTGTAGGTCCCCACTACAAAAAAAATTAGTAAATTTGTTTCATTATAAGTTTATAACATTTTACTTTGGATTATCTGCCCAATTATATTTATAGCAATGTCAACATAAAGTTATTGGGTATTAACTGTTTCATAAGAAAAAATTTGGAAGTTGCACCATGTTGTCTTTATTAACTTAATGTTAATGATTTGAAATTTAAATTTGAACCAGGTGAACCTCAATATGGTATTACAACTTGAAAATGTTGGCCTGAGTTTTACAGGAAAAGATGAAAGTGGCCAGCGTATGCAGGTATATAGTTAGTTTTAAAAGACTAATTTACTCTAGCATAAGACTTTTAAGTTAATTTTTTTTTATTTTAATCTGCACAGATTGTTGAACATTCTTCCCACAAAACAAATTTTGTTTACACAAATTTATCAATAAATACCTTTATAACCATTTCATTATCCTTTATTGAATATATTCATTCTAATTGTGCACCTTGGTTGTAGCTTCTTTCGGATCTTTTGGGAACCCTTTAACCGAATTTGAATCAATAGGACGAAAAATCTGCATAAATAAAAATAAAGCCCTTTTGAGTAAATTGCAAAATTGGTCCCTGTTATATCCCAAAAAGTGTAGTTTGAGTCTATTTCTTTTTTCATTTGCATGGTCAGTCCAAAAAAGGAAACTTCCATGAAAATTTGGTCCTTCGAGTTAACTTCCATCTAAAAAAAGGACTCAAACTGCACTTTTTGGGATATCATAGGGACCAATTTTGCAAGTTACAATTTTTTTTACCTGTACATGCCAGCCTTCAGGGTCCTGATCACTAAGGTAAGGTTCATCATTAACAGTTAAAAACTCTGGCATAGTGTCTATTTGGACTAAAGCATCATCATACATAGCCTTCAATTTTTTTACACCACTAGCTATTGAAGCCTTTAGCCATCTCTCCTCAATGTTTTTCATAATATCATATATATGCAGCCGGACCATCAATTTTACTATGTAAATCATGCCATGGTTCTCTAGGATAAACCTGCAAGATTATTACCATTTTTAAAAAATAAAACATCATTCACTAATGATATATTAAAATCGTGTGAATTTTTTAATATAGTTTATAATGATTAAATGAAAAGTTATAAATAGAATACCGTGAAAGTATGATTATGAAAGTCGTCTGTGTGTATTGTGTCTCGGGTTTTTAATATCGGATGCTTTGGATTATCGTATCGACCATTACATAGATCGAGTCCTCCAATGAAAGATATAATTTTTCTTTTACCATTTTTAGCATTAGCATCTACAATTACTGTTTTTTATATTGTTTCCTTGACATGCCAACAGTTATGCCTGCAATCGTGACAATTTTTGACAAAAAGTGCAATCCTCTAATGGAGCTTGGAACAGGCCCTTACAATACCATTCACTGGAACCCAAAGGGAAAGTGTATCCTTCAAAAAATATACTTTTTGAATTTTTTTTCCTACACTCTTTTCATACTAAAAGACTATTTTGCCATTAATCATTTCTTCTCTAGTTATATGCGTGGCAGGCTATGGTAACCTACCAGGTGACATGGTATGCTTATCTTCTTAGTTCTTTCCCCATTACCACAATTTTTTTCAGAACTTATAGAACTTTTAAGAATATCAAGGTGCTCTTACTAGAATATATGCCTTCAATATTGTTTATTCTCAAAGTATTGGTTGTTGGGGTAAATTTGTCATATTCACATCATAATCTTTTCTCAATTTTCGTGGGTAATAATCTCATTTTTTTTCGTTTTAGATTGACTACCTTCATTGGACTGGAATATGTTCGCACTGAATTTTACTAGTAGGGAAGCTAATCGCAAGCGGGTCCCATGCTGGTGAAGAGGAGGGAACCCATGTGATTTTCCAGCTCTCCAATTCTCCAAAGTCCAAGGTTCTTATCTTCTACTTATACGCATCTTCTCTTCCTGATTCTGTTGCTTTTGGAGTCAAATGATTTTAGTTTTGAGCTTGCGCTCCTGTTTCCTGAACAGCAGCCCTGTTTGTATTTGAGTATTATGTACTGCTTACATTATGTTCTTTGGTACCAAGTAAAGTGTGTTTTTCTCTTGCTTCTTCAATGAGCAATTTATTATGAAATGCCAAAAATGCCCTAACTATCTAACATCACAAACTAGTAATATTAAATGCCCAAAATGCCCCTAACTCCTCTGCACTAATAAGATGCTCCTAGAATTTCTCTATATTGTTTAGATCATCAATTCAAATGATGAATTGGTGACTAAGATTGATGTCAAGAGGACAAAAACTATAGTTTTTTATAAAGACAAAAATGCCCCTGCTTTTTTTGTGTGTAGGTGAGTGTTGTAAGAAACGAACAAGGTGGGAACTCTGTGACAACTGTTTTGCTGCGTGGAAGTACAGATAGCATACTTGATGATCTGGAAAGGGCTGTTGATGATGGTGTAAATACTTACAAGGTAATCTGGACCTTCTTTTTTCTTTCACCAAAAACAATGAGAGGGCAGTTTGGGAAATGAAAGGAATTTTTTTTAGGAAAAACCTAAAGTCAGAGTTAATAATTTTGTTGCTTCTTGTTTTTGCATTTAGTAACAAGATAAAATGCATTACTGTTTGGATAAATTATATTTTTATTCCTTGTATTTTTTTTAGGCCTTATGCAAGGACAGTAGAATTGTGCCTGAAGCTGCAACCACTGAAATTGAATTAGCAAGAAAACTGAAGGAGTTTTCTTTCTCGGAGACATGGTAGGTAATCTGAATAATTAGTTTCTGTTTTACTAAATTTGTTTTTTGATTGATGATTGATATGATGCAGATTAGTTCAGTATGCAATTGGAAAATTTGCAGATAGCTTTGAAATGATACCAAAAACATTAGCTAAGAATGTTGGGCTTAATGCTATGGAGATCACATCTACTCTATATGCGGATCATGCCAATGGAAACGTCAAAGTTGTACCTTACAGGGTTGATGACAGCGAATAGCTCTGGAGTTAGAAGTGGAAAAGAAAGCTCAAGCTGAAAGAGATATGATGCTGCAAATGCAAGTGTTGCATTCTTCATTTCAATTGTTAGTATGAAACACATAGTAGATTAGATGAATGTAAATTTATATAATGTAAGAAATAGAATTGTATGACATTAAATTATATGCAATGAATTGTATTTTTTGTATATGGTATTTTATTTCTATTATGAGACATTAAATGAAAATTTAATTGAAAAATTAATAAATATATAAATATATTTTTTTAAACATTTAAATTTACGATACGCAAAAATGTGTGTCATCTTCATTTATGACATGGCCTTTCTTGACAGGGGCTTTCTTGATACGCATTGTGTGTCATTAACACGCGCGTCGTAAGGTTACAACACGTGAATGCGTGTCGTCTTTCTTTATGACAGGGCCTTCCTTGATACACATTGCGTGTCGTAAACGTGCGTCGTAATTGTGCGTCGTAAACGAGCGTCGTAAATGCGCGTCGTCTCTCTTTATGATAGGGCCTTCCTTGACGCGCATTTGCGCGTCGTCTGAGCCTTTTACGATGCGCAATGAGCGTCGTAAAAGGCTGTTTTTCTAGTAGTGACCTTCGCTCCTGTAGCAAGGTTAGAATCAGTTCAGATCTTTCTAGCATACGTTGCTCACAAGAATTTCAAAGATTTTCAAATGGATGTCAAGTGTACATTCTGAATGGAGAACTAGAAGAGACGGTGTATGTTGAGCAACCACCTGGATTTGTGAACGAGAAGTATCCTGATCATTGCTATATTCTGGACAAGACGGTTTATGGTCTAAAGCAAGCGTCGAGAGCCTGATATGAAACACTAACTCGCTTTCTTAAAATGTTAAAATTCAAACAAGGTTCGGTTGACCCAACCTTCTTTCACAAGAAAGAGGGTGAACACCTAATGATTGTCCAAATTTATGTCGATGACATCATCTTCGGTTCTACGAATGTTAGCTTAACGGCTGAATTCCAGAAGTTGATGGAGACTAAGTTTGAGATGAGCTAAATGGGTCCGATTAACTTTTTCCTTGGATTGAACATAAGACAGGGACTCGAAGGCATATTCATTAATCAGGAAGCTTACACATCTACTAGTGAAGTTCGGTATGATGGGAGATTCTAAAGTAAAGGTTCCAATGGCATTCGGAACAAAGTTAGCACCATCTCTGGAGAAACCAGTGTAAACTAACAAGTGAAATACATATAACGGCTAGGATAACATATTATTATCAAAGAGAAGTAAAAATACAATGAAAAGGAAAAACATAATATATAGACAAGCTAATTAGGGTTTTCTAGCGAAAAGGCCCAATCATAAAACCCAATACAAAATAAAGCCCAAAATATTATTAGGCTAACACCCGCCCTTCAAACTCACAATGCAACAACAATAAGAATTGAGAGTTTGTCAGACAGAAAAAGGAATCGAGGAGCAGTCAACGGCTTTGTAAGAATATCAACAATCTACAAATAGGAAGGAACATAAGGAAGGAACATAAGGAAGGGAGATAGTGCCTTTCTGGAGATGATGACATGTGAAATGACAGTCAATCTCAATGTGATTTGTGCACTCATGAAACATTGAATTCTTGGCAATCATTATCGCACTCTCGTTATCACAATACAAAGGGGTAGGTAGAGAGATGTGAACGCCCATATCTGCAAAAAGCCATCTCAACCAAACAATCTCACAAGTGGCGATAGGCATGGCTCGATACTCAGATTCTATAGAAGATCAATAAACAACATCTTATTTCTTGCTTTTCCATGATATCAATGAATCTCCAAGAAACACACAATACCCAGTAGTGGACTTACGCTCATAAATATCACTATCCCAATTTGCATCACTATAGGCACGCAACTAAAGAGAGGATGAAGAAGGAAACATAAGAGTGTGGAACTGAGTACCACGTGCGACATCCCCAAAATCTCGACCAGAAAAGACCGATTTTCATTTATGCTTTTAAAATAATTTCAGAGTAAATCCTTTTGATTTGAAAGAGTTGTGGAATTTGTTCCCAAAACAAAACATGATAAAATAATATCTATCAAAGCATTTCATCAAGAGATGCATTTTCATTATATAATCAAAGCTCAGGATGTCATGTTCCAATACAGACCATAAAGCATAAATGATAACATTACAAGTCATTAATAAATATATACATATACAAACTTGTAATCAAAACAACTCGATGATTCATCCATCTTATGCCCTCGCGCCACTTCATGTAATACAAATAAAACTGAGTGGGTCAGGCTTGGGAGCCTGGTGAGCATATAGGGTTTTCAACCCACAATAAATAAATTATATTTAATTTCACCAGCCAATCACTATCCCGATTACCCATTCCTGTTATCCTCACTTTACATCCCTAAAACAACATCTATCTCAAGGGACCTAATCTAGGATTTTCATCGGGACGGACATTACTGCTAAGGGTTTTCCTCAACAATAGATATCCTAAAGGCAACCATGAGGGGGATAGAGTACACCGGTGAACACATCGTTCACAACACCTACAGGTTATGAACCTGCTAGCGTTCCACAGGACTGTCTAGAAGGAGTCTGTGATCGTTATCCATACTCCGCTGAATAACTAGATCAACAACAACAACATTGAGGCCTCTCATCTGTTTATTACACACCAACTATCTACTCATGTTCTACCCAACATATTAGTAGATAATAATATATATCTTTTTATACATAGTTTAAAACCTGTATAGCATTTTCATTCAATACATATTCCACATAACAGATGAGGCACACCCACACAACACGTATTTCATAGAAAATAAATCAGATCTATGAGATAGAAGAGAGTGAATATACATTCACACACATAACAACAAAATTATACACATAACACGTATTTCGTATAAAATACTTCATAATTATGCGTTACAAGAAAGTAACTACACACTCACTTGATCAGAAGATGATCGGATAGAACTACGGCTTACAGTCGTAGCATTCTTCGGCAGATCTGGAAGATCTCTACAAAAATCAAACTTCTCGCGGGCAGAGCTTCGGCTCGGGAATCGCACTTCTCGGGACCTTCGGGGCTTCGAAACTTGCTTCGGGGCTCGGGAATATTACCGGGGCTTCGGGGTACTTCTGGCATGCAAAACGATGCAAAACGGGAGAGAGAAGAGAGAAAAAGAGCAAAAGAACTCGGCAGCCTCGAATCCTATTTATAGGAGGCTGGAGCCTCGCAGTACGTTGGGCGTACAGCAGTACGCGGGGCGTACGCGTCCGAATTCATCATTGCTTACGTATCCAAAGAACTCGAGTGCGAGGGACGTCACGCTTCGCTGTACGTTGGGCGTACTTCGGATGAGTCCGATGACTCCCCTTCGGATAATACCGGATTTTATAATTAAATTTAAATATTAATTATTTAATAAACTTTGAAAATTCATATCTTCTTCATACGAACTCCGTTTTCGACGTTCTTTACATCCACGTGTAGGTGAGACTACGCTTTACAACTTTCGTTTAGATTCCGTCGGCTAATTTTGATTTATTTTTTTTAATTATTTTTAGTAGGCCGAGACATAAAAAGTTCGTTATAAATTCATAACTCCTTCGTTTGACGTCCGTTATTGCCTAACTTTTCATCGTTTCGATACCAACAACGAGTTCTTCGATTCTCGTTTAGATTGATTCGGTTAAAAACCGCTCGATCTCAAATCGAGTATTTCAGGCTGCACGCATACCGCTAAGTCGAAACTTCAATAAATCATAACTTCCTTATACGAAGTCAGATTTGGGCGTTCTATATATATTCGGAAACCTCGTTTCAACTACTACAACATTATCCAAAGATAATGAGTTTATTTTACACTTAGGTTTTGATGCTTATTTTTATTCTTAATTAATCAAACCACATAATTAAGCAATTAAGCACAAAACACATAATACTCAAATAATACACTTTTATTATTTCAAAACGGGTTACAAAGGTTAACCTAGACTATTATATCAACGTTAATGACAAGCCCAGAAACACAGGCGTTACAATTCTCCCCACCTTAGAATGATTCCGTCCCCGGAATCACACATCAACAAACAAATGCGGATAGCGACCCATCATGTCACTCTCCGTCTCCCAGGTGAGATTCGGCTCATTTGTGTGTTTCCATCGGACAAGGACTAACTCGACCATCTTGCGTCGCAACTTCTTAGTCTTTCGGTCAACAATTGCCTCTGGTTCTTCAATCAACCTTTTGTTCTCATCGATTCTCAACTCCGAAAGTGGAATCATGTCGGGAACTTCTCCCATGAACTTCCTCAAATAACACACATGGAAAGTGTTATGAATTCCAATCAGTTCTTCTGGTAGTTCGAGCTTGTAAGCATGGTTCCCAATCCTCTGAAGAACTTTAAACGGTCCAATAAATCTTGGACTTATCTTTCCCCTTTTACCAAATCTTATAAGTCCCTTCCACGGCGAGACTTTAAGCAAAACCGAATCTCCAATTTAAAAAGTCATCGGTCTTCGCTTTTTGTCAGCATAGCTCTTTTGACGATCCTGAGTTGCTAACATTCTTTCCCTAATTATTTTCAACTTTTCAGCAGTTTGATGAACCATCTCCGGTCCCATAAACTGCTTTTCTCCAGCCTCAAGCCAACAAGACGACGTACGACACTTCTGCCCATACAAAGCTTGATAAGGTGCCATCTTAATGCTCGAGTGAAAACTATTATTATAGGAAAATTCTACCAAAGGTAAATGTTCATCCCAGTTACCTAGGAATTCGAGAGTACATGCTCTCAGCATATCTTCAAGCGTTTGTATCGTCCGTTCGCTCTGAACATCAGTCTGCGGATGGTAAGCTGTACTTAAACACAACTTGGTACCTAATTCCTCTTGTAGACTTTTCCAAAACCTTGAGGTGAAACGGCTATCACGATCCGATACAATCGTTAACGGAACACCGTGAAGCCTCACAATTTTCTTCACGTAAGAATTCACAAGCTTATCCATAGACCATTTCTCCTTGGCCACTTTGAAATGCGCACTCTTAGTGAATCGATCTACGACCACCCAAATCATGTCGTGACCATTCTTTGTTTTGGGCAGTTTAGTGACAAAATCCATAGCAACGTCTTCCTACTTACCCATAGGCACAGGCAATGGTTCTAAACTCCCGTACGATTTCTGATGTTGTGTCTTACTCTCGCACAAGTCACACACTCAGCCACATACTTTGCAACATCAAGCTTCATCGTCAGCCACCAGTAATAAGGGTTTCAGGTCCTTATACATTTTAGTGCTACTGGGATGAATCGAGTACATGGTTTTGTGAGCTTCTTCCATCAGAAGATCTCTGACTCCTCCTATCTTAGGTATCCAAATCCGATCTTGGAACACCTTCAGTCCATGACTGTTTACACCGAACACCAACGTTTTGCCCAAACGTTCCTCCTTTCGGCCATTCTTCTCAGAAGCTTTGCTTTGAGCTTTCTTTATACTTTCCAAAATAGTCGAGACAACTTCAATTCTCAATGCTCTTGGCCTTTTCCTTTCAAGATTGACTTTCCGACTGAGAGCATCAGCAACAACATTAGCCTTACTGGGGTGGTAAAGTATCTCGTAGTCGTAGTCTTTAAGTAATTCTAGTCAGCGTCGTTGCCTCATATTCAATTCCTTCTGACCAAAGAGATATTGGAGACTCTTATGATCAGTAAAAAAATTTGCACTTCGTGCCATAGAGGTAATGCCTCCATATTTTCAGAGCGAAAACTACCGCTACCAACTCCAAATCATGAGTTGGGTAGTTCTTTTCATGCTCTTTCAGCTGTCGAGACGCATATCCTATCACCTTTTATCTTTGGGTCAAAACACAACCCAATCCAACCCCTAAAGCATCACTATAAACAGCGAAGTCTTCAACTCCATCGGGTAGAGAAAGTATTGGTGCCTCGCATAGCTTCTTCTTTAGCTTCTCGAATGCTTCTTTATGCTTATCACTCAAAGCATAAGTAGCTCCTTTGCGGGTCAAAGCTGTTAATGGAGTAGAGATCGAAGAAAAACCTTGGATAAACCTTCGGTAATATCCGGCTAATCCCAAAAAGCTTTGGATCTCCGTGGGACTTTTCGGTTGTTCCCACTTCATCACAGCTTCGATCTTCGCTGGATCAACCATTATCCTTTCTTGGTTGACCACGTGACCCAAGAATTGGACTTCACGAATCCAAAAATCACATTTAGAGAACTTTGGATACAGCTTCTCCTTCTTCAAGACTTCCAACACTTCTCGCAAGTGTCTATCATGCTCTTCTTGGCTTTTCGAATAAATCAGAATGTCATCTATGAACACTATCACAGATTTATCAAGGAACAGGTTACAAACTTTGTTCATTAAATCCATGAATGCTGCTGGAGCATTGGTTAGTCCAAACGACATAACCAAAAACTCATAGTGTCCATATCGTGTTCTGAATGCAGTCTTCTCTATATCCTACTCTCTTACTTTCAGCTATTGATATCCTGACCTTAGGTCGATCTTTGAAAAATAACTTGAACCTTGTAGTTGATCGAACATGTCATCAATCCTCGACAACGGATATCTATTCTTTATTGTTGCCTTATTCAGCTCTCGGTAATCAATGCACATCCTCATGCTTCCATCTTTCTTCTTTACAAATAACACCGGAGCTCCCCAGGGTGATGAACTACGTCTAATGAAACCCTTGTCCAATAACTCCTGAAGTTGCATCATCAACTCCTTCATCTCCGTCAGTGCTAATCGATAAGGTGCTTTTGCTATTGGCGTCGTCCCTGGTAACAAGTCTATTCTAAACTCCACTTGTCTATCAGGCGGTAATCCAGGAAGATCTTCGGGAAATACTTTTGGATAATCGCACACAACGGGAATATTCTGCATCACCTTCTTTTCCTTCTTAGCATCGATCATGAATGCTAAGTATGACGTACACCCCTTGGTCAAACATTTTCTGGCTTTCATCAATGAAATGATTCCAGAATTTACTCTGCGTTTATCTCCATACACCATAAATGAGTCCTTCCCTGACGGGTTCACTTTCACTATCTTCTTCTTGCACAAAATTGCGGCATCATTGGCGCTAAGCCAATCCATTCCAAGCACGATGTCGAAACCATTAAGTTCGATAGGCAATAATTCCTCGTGGAACTTATTCCCATTCAGATCAATTAAGATGTTTCTCATACGATAGCTAACAGGTACAAACTTGCCACTAGCAACTTCAACTAATAAGGAATTATCTAGTCTATCAACAGGCAAAGCTAGTTTTCTACCAAATTCATGTGATATAAAGGAGTAGTTGACTCCAGAATCAAATAAAATTTGGGCAGGCAATGTGTTTACGAGAAAGGTACCTGAAGCGACATCAGCTTCATCTTTAGCGGCTTCCAGTGTCATCTGGAATGCTCCCGCCTTTTGCTTTGACGGAATGTTGGGTCTAGCTGCCTCCTTCTTCTTCGGGCAGTCCCTCGACATGTGTCCCTCCTCACCACAACCATAGCAAACCTTCTTAGAGAGGGTGCATTCATTGGCATAGTGCCCTGGCTTTCCACATTTGTAGCATGTGGCCACTACCTCACATTTTCCATGATGCTTCTTCTTACATTTGTCGCACCATTTCACTTCGCCTCCACTTCCCCTCGAACCAGACTTCGAGAACTTGTTTTTCTTATTGGACCCTGAAGTTCCATCGAACTATCTCTTTACACCAACTTCTATCCTTTCCAGACCCTTTTCCCTCTGTTGGGCCTTCACATTCTTAGCTGCACGAACAGCCGTTTTCAGAGTAGTTGCCATCTTGACTGTCGGACCAAAGTCGGCAGGCAGTCCATTAGCAAACCTCTCAATCTTGGAGAGTCCTGTTGGCACTAGTTACGGAAATAACTTCATTTTCTCAGTGAATGCAGTAGCATAGTCATCTATGCTCATCCTCCCTTTCTTCAAGTTTTGGAACTCATTGTTCAGATCAATCAGATCTATCTCTGAACAATACTGCACCCTGAGTTGTTCCAAGAACTCCTCCCATGACATTTTCAGGGCTTCCCCTCGTGGCAAAGTATCTGCCAACAACTTCCACCAACTCAAGACTCCAGTCTTCAGTTGTCCAACTGCAAAGACAGTCTTCTGTTTGTTGCTACAGTTGCAACTTTCAAATACCATCTCCATTTTGGAGATCCAATCCATTATCTCAATAGGCTTTGGGCTTCCAGAAAGACTTGGCGGCTTGGCGCCCAAGAAATTCTTGTGCATTTGCCCATCCTTGTTGTTTTTCCTTTCCGGATCGTTCCTTCATTCTCCTTGAGTCCCAACTTGACTGATAATGCGATTACTGTTTCCTTCTTCCGATCGTTCGGGAATCAATTCGGGTTCCTCAATAGGTATGATAGGTTTGTCCCTATTATCATGCAACATCTGTCGCATCTCATCCCTTTGTTTGGCTAACATAGCCCGAATCATGGCTTGCACCCCAGCCATTGTTATTGGTTATGGTGTTGCTGCTAGCCTGCTACAATAGGTATTTGCTCAATCACTAGCAGTTGATTCCTGTTTTCATCCGCGTTTCCAACGCCGCTTCTTGTTCTCACTATTTTTGATCTACACACCGAATAAGGTGAAATTAGATCTTCTTTCACGATAAGATTTCACTTCATCCTTAGTACTCCAAACGATTACATGCTAGTTCTAATATCGTATACATACGCTTAGAATCCTAAACACATAAACCTTCAGATCCGGTTGGCAACAAACCGTAGATCCGAACAATTAATATCATATATGGCAACATATAACATTTAGCACATAAAAGCATTTTAGGCAACTTTCCTAAAATAAACTAGTGCTCCCGTCTAAAATTTATCAGACACACATCTCACAATCTCCACTTAGAATCCTAAGTTTAACTCTAGAAATCCTACAAATTCCTAGGTCGCTTAAACTAATGCTCTGATACCAACTGTGACATCCCCAAAATCTCGGCCAGAAAAGACCGATTTTCATTTATGCTTTTAAAATAATTTCAGAGTAAATCCTTTTGATTTGAAAGAGTTGCGGAATTTATTCCCAAAACAAAACATGATAAAATAATAATTATCAAAGCATTTCATCAAGAGATGCATTTTCATTATATAATCAAAACTCGGGATGTCATGTTCCGATACAGACCATAATGCATAAACAATAACATTACAAGTCATTCAACAAATATATACATATACAGACTTGTAAGCAAAACAACTCGATGATTCATCCATCTTATGCCCTTGCGCCACTTCCTGTAATACAAATAAAACTGAGTGGGTCAGGCTTGGGAGCCTGGTGAGCATATAAGGTTTTCAACTCACAATAAATAAATTATATTTAATTTCACCAACCAACCACTATCCCGATTACCCATTCCCGTTATTCTCACTTTACGTCCCTAAAACAACATCTATCTCAAAGGACCTAATCTAGGATTTTCATCGGGACGGACATTACTGCTAAGGGGTTTCCTCAACAATAGATATCCTAAAGGCAACCATGAGGGGGATAGAGTACACCGGTGAACACATCGTTCACAAGACCTACAGGTTATGAACCTGCTAGCGTTCCACAGGACTGTCTAGAAAGAGTATGTGGTCGTTATCCATACACCGCTGAATAACTAGATCAACAACAACAACATCGAGGCCTCTCATCTGTTTATTACACACCAACTATCTACCCATGTTCTACCCAACATATTAGTAGATAAAAATATATATTTTTTTTATACATAGTTTGAAACCTGTATAACGTTTTCATTCAATACATATTCCACATAACATATGAGGCACACCCACACAACACGTATTTCATAGAAAATAAATCAGATCTATGAGATAGAAGAGAGTGAATATACATTCACACACATAACAACACAATTATACACATAACATGTATTTCGTATAAAATACTTCATAATTATGCATTAGAAGAAAGTAACTACACACTCACTTGATCAGAAGATGATCGGACAGCACTACGGCTTACAGTAGTAGTATTCTTCGGCAGATCTGGAAGATCTCTACAAAAATCGAACTTCTCGTGGGCAAAGCTTCGACTCGGGAATCGCACTTCTCAGGATCTTCGGGGCTTCGAAACTTGATTCGGGGCTTGGGAATATTACCGGGGCTTCGGGGTACTTCTGGCATGCAAAACAATGCAAAACGGGAGAGAGAAGAGAGAAAAAGAGCAAAAGAACTCGGCAGCCTCACATCCTATTTATAGGAGGCTGGAGCCTCGCAGTACGCTTGGCGTACATCAGTACGCGGGGCGTACGCTTCCGAATTTGTCATTGCTTACGTATCCGAAGAACTAGAGTGCAAGGGACGTCACGCTTCGCTGTACACTGGGCGTACTTCGGATGAGTCCGGTGACTCCCCTTCGGATAATACCGGATTTTATAATTAAATTTAAATATTAATTATTTAATAAACTTTGATAATTTATATTTTCTTCATACGAACTCCGTTTTCGACGTTCTTTATATGCACGCGTAGGTGAGACTACGCTCTACAACTTTCGTTTAGACTCCGTCGGTTAATTTTGAATTTATTTTTGTTAATTATTTTTAGTAGGCCGGGATAGAAAAATTTCGTTATAAATTCATAACTCCTTTGTTTGACGTCCGTTCTCGCCTAACTTTTCATCGTTTCGATACCAACAACGAGATCTTCGATTCTCGTATAGATTGATTTGGTTAAAAACCGCTTGATCTCAAATCGAGTATTTCGGGCTGCATACTGCTAAGTCGAAACTTCAATAAATCATAACTTCCTCATACGATGTCAGATTTGGGCATTGTATATATATTCGGAAACCTCGTTTCAACTACTACAACATTATCCAAATATAACGAGTTTATTTTACACTTAAGTTTTGACGCTTATTTTTATTCTTAATTAATCAAACCACATAATTAAGCAATTAAGCACAAAACACATAATACTCAAATAATACACTTTTATTATTTCAAAACGGGTTACAAAGGTTAACCTAGACTATTATATCAACGTTAATGAAAAGCCCAGAAACACAGGCGTTACACCACATAAATATATCAAAATACGAAGAACAGCTCCCAAATGAACAGTAATAGGAGTAGTGACAAACTGGCTAACCATATGAACTGAATGAGCAATATCCGGTCTAGTGACAGTCAGGTAAACCAAACTCCCAACAATGGTACGATAAAGACTTGGATTTGATAATGGGACACCATCAGTTGGAGAGTACTTTGCATTACTCTCTATAGGCGTATCAACTGTTCGATTGAGATAAAATATACTTCGTTTGAGATAAAATATAACCATTTAGAGATTGAGCAACTTCAATCCCCAAGATATAACGAACTAATCCCAAGTCTTTCATAGAAAAATGGTGAGCCAAATCACGCTTTAAAGACTCTATACCATCATGATCACTACCAGTAATAATCATGTCATCGACATATAAGGAAAGAATAATCTGACCTGCATTCGTACATCGAATAAATAGAGCCGAATCATGGTTACTTGGTTGAAAACCAAGAGAAGTAATCACCGTAGAAAATTTCTCAAACCAAGCACGAGGGGCTTGTTTGAGGCCATATAGAGCCTTCCGAAGTTGACAAACTTCACCTGGTTGGTGAGGAATACCAGGGGGAGGAGACATGTATACTTCTTCATGAAGATCACCATTCAAGAAAGCATTCTTGACATCCCTTTGATAAATCTTCCATTGGCGAATGGAAGAAACTGCAATCAATGTGCGAACAGTTGTCATTTTTGCAACAGGAGCAAATGTCTCCTCATAATCCACACCATACTTTTGCACATACCATTTCGCAACAAGTCTGGCTTTATAACGCTCAACGGATCCATCAGACTTTGTTTTGATTTTATAAACCCAAAGACAACCAATCGTGTGTTTTCCAGGTGGAAGCGGAACCAGATCCCATGCATGAGTCTGATATAGAGTTGCAAGTTCCTCAGCCATAGCGGTCTGCCAAAGGGGATCAAAAATGGCCTCTTTATAGGATGTTGGCTCAGAGAGACGATGTACATTAGAAATAAAAGAGGCAAAAGTCGGTGAGTAAGAGGAATATACAAATTCAGGAAGGTTTGTGGACTTCTTATTACGATAAGGTCTCGATGGAGGGAGGTCTTGATGATTTGCAGGCAGAGGATCAACAATAGGTGATGGATCAGCCACATGTTGTGGATCAGCAGCAAGTGGTGGATCAATGACAAGTGGTGGATCATCAATGTCAATGCTAAACGGATCAATAGTACGGAGTTCCTCTCGGGTTGCATCATATGACTGAACATGAATGCTATAGAATGGAATATGCTCCAAAAAGGTGACATTGCGAGATACATACAGTTCCTGATTTGAAGGACCATAGAACCGATAACCTTTCTGACCAATACCATATCCCAGAAAAACACAAAGAGCTGATTTTGAAGACAACTTATCTCTCTCTACATGAGGCTTCAAGACAAAACATGTACACCCAAACACTCATAATGAAGAATAATCTGGGAGTTGTCCAAACAACATTTCATAAGGAGACTTCCCCGAAGTGTACGCAGTAGGAATGCGATTAATAACATAAGTAGCAATATGAACAGCTTCTCCCCAAAACATATTGGGAACTTGAGCAGAGAGTAGTAAGGATCTAGCAGTTTCTAGGAGATGTCGATGCTTTCTTTCTGCAACACCATTCTACTGAGGAGTGTCTGTACAAGATGATTGATGTATAGTGCCATCAGATGCCAATAAATGTTTAAAATCATTAGAGGTAAATTCTCCTCCCAGATCACACTGAAAGCATTTTATGATAGCAGAGTGTTGAGTCTTGACAATAGCTCTGAATTCACTATATATGGTGAAAAAGTCAGACATGCGCTACATAAAATAAACCCACGTATAACGAGTGTAATCATCAATGAATTAAACATAATAGTTAGCTCCTGACTTTGAGGTTATCGGAGAGGGACTCCACACATCAGAATGCACAATATCAAAGGGAGCAATAGAACGAGTGACATCTGTATTAAACAGTAAAGCAGAAAATTTTCCCAGTTTGCAACCACAACAATCAGAAATATCATCAAATTTCAAAGAGCCTAACACACCAGTGGAAACCAAAAACTGTAAACGAGACGATGAAACATGTCCCAAACGAGAATGCCAAAGATAAAAAGGAGATGATGAAGGGTTTAAACGAAAAGACGACAAATCGACACCAAATGCAACAACATCAGCAACATGTAGCTGCTCCAAGACATAAAGCTCCCCAAGTGTACAGCCTATCCCAATCACCCTCCGAGACCGAATGTTCTGTACACAACAAAATGAATAAGAAAAGAAGACCCAACAACCAGATTTACACAACAGACTGACCGATGCAAGATTCAAAGCAAGTGTAGGAATGTAATACACATCTGTTAAAGATATATAAGGAGTTACAATAGAACCAACACCCTCTACTGACATGGGTGTAGCACTAGCAGATATAACAGAGATAGGTGTAGGAGAAGATAATGAAGCAAAAGATGAAAAATGTGGTGACATGTGATGAGATGCACCAGAATCCAATATCCATAAGGATGAAGGAATACCTGACGTGTTGGATAATACAGACCTGAATGAGACATGGAAGCTAACATGGCAGTTGGATTGGTAGCTAAGAACTGTCTGAATTGCTCAACAATCTGTGGATCCAAGGTAGATGGTGGTGTGAAATTTGTTTCATTCTCAACTGAAGGTGTAGCAGCAGCGTACTGTGGTGGCCTAAAAGATGAAAAAGAGGGGCGTGACTGTCCAGAAGACTTGTTCTGCTGTGAAGACTGAGAGTGTGTTGCTGATCTTGTTTGTTGTTGCTACTGATTTCCCTTGCTTTTCAGCAAAGGACTATTTGCCTTCCAATGGTTCTTCTTCTTACAGAAAGCACACTCATCAAATGCAACTCTGGGATGATTTTGGTTTGAAGATTGGGTTCGTTGTGAAACTGCAAAGACAGCAAGAGTGGCTGTCTTGGGAGCTTTGTCAGCATGGGACTTCATACGAGTTTCTTCAACAATCAACTCGTGAACAACCGAATCAACAGTGGGAAAAGGTGTACGACGCAAGATTGATTTACGCAGACCTTTAAAATCTGAATGTAATGCTATGAAGAACTGAACCAAACGTTGCTCTTCCCCTCTATCAATATAAGGCTTAAAAGTCTTCAACACATCAGGTTTTGTAAGAGCTAACTGATCCCACAAATTCGACATAGCTGCATAAAATTCCTGAACGTTGAGATTGTTCTGTTGAAGGGCTTGAATATCAAACTCTAACTGATACTGCTTTGCAAAGTTAGACTGAGTATACAACCTAGCCAAGTGATCCCAAACCTCCTTTGTCGTGTCATACTTCGCCAACTGATTACCAATAGACTAGATGACAGAATTATTAATCCAAGTAATGATCTTGGAGTTATCAGTCTCCCATGAATCTAGTAAGGTTTCATAATTAGCGGCCTTCTCGTCTATTGGATTCTTCTTGTCACCTATAACAATCCCCTACATAGTCTTGCCCTGCTAGAAATTTTTCATAACATAACTCCAATAGGCATAGTTTTGCCATCAAGTTGAATACTAATGGACTTAAGAGAATCATCTCTTAGGGACATATTTCAATATCAGTCAAATAGTAAATACGAGTAGCAGCAATAAACGATCAAGATCACGAAATCAACAAAGCTAGACGAAAAAGAAACCCTCAAAACCAACAAACGAACAAATCAACCCAAACGAAATAAAGAAACGAGAAAAAAAGGCATACCCCAAAACTGCAAATGGTGACAATGAACAATACACTTGAACAGTAGCGATGACTAGTGCGATGAACAATAACCGTGAAAAGTGCTCTTGATGAACAGTAACGTCGATGAACAGTAATCGTCGGGTGAATAGTAACACCGATGAACAGTATCGTCGTTGAACAGTAACGCCGATGAACAGTAATCGCGTTGAACAATAATCGATGAACAGTAATCGCGGTGAACAGTATCGTGATGAACAATGTCAATGAACAATAATCGCCGGTGAACAATGCCGATGAACAGTACTCTCCCCCAAAAAAAAACTACATATAATCAACCGCGCTCTGGTAACATGTAAACTAACAAGTGAAATACATATAACGGCTAGGGTTTCTTATTATTATCAAAGGGAAGTACAAATACAATGAAAAGGAAAGAAATAATATATAGACAAGCTAATTAGGGTTTCCTAGCGAAAAGATCCAATGAAAAAACCCAATACAAAATAAGGACCAAAATCTTATTAGGCTAACAACCAGCTGCTGATGTGACACTCTATCGTTAGATGATAGGATTTCTAATGTAACTAACAGCTAGTAGACCAGATATTATGTTTTCTGTCTGCTATTGTGCCCAGTTCCAAGCTAATCCACGTGAACCTCGTATGGTGGCTGTGAAAAATATCTTTAGGTATTTGAAACAAACCCCGTCTCTCGGTCTTTGATACCCAGTAAAAACTGGCTTCTTTGTTCAAGCATTCTCTGATGCTGATCTGGGAGGATGTGGTCTAGAACGAAAGAGCACAACTGGCGGGTGTCAATTCCTTGACGGAAAACGCGTTAGCTGGAAATCCAAGAAACAAATGTGTGTGTCTCTTTCTACGGCCAAAGCTGAATACATCGCCGCAACGTCTTGCACTTCACAGGTTATATGGATACAAAGTCAACTTAGGGACTATGGCCTAAATATGAAGAAAATTCCCCTCTATTGTGACTCAGAAAGCGCTATTCGGATTTGTCACTGATGGGTTTTAGGTCAAACAAGTAAACTAGAAAACAATTCCTAAGTTCACATGCAACCTACTTTGGATCTATGTTTTAACTATTGAACATACAACTTTAAATTGCAAAACAAGAACCCTAGAGGAGAGAGGCTAATTTCAAAATTAACAAACTAGGGTTTAACATTAACATACCTTTCAATTGTTATAGCAAACAATTGATAATTCCCTTGATCTTGATCTTGATCTTCTTGGAAGCTTAGCACCACAAGTGTAATGCCTCTAATGGAATCACACCCAAACTAGCAAGAAGGAAAGTAGAAGAGAGAGGGGAGATGGAGTATGCAAAATTTCGGCTCGTCGGGTTTCTTCAAAAGAAAGAGTGACCAAAATATGAACCAGGAGGCTCCTTATATAGTTGAGGGATCTAGGGTTAAGGGGAAACCCTAGTTATCCTTTGCTTATGGCCTAAGCAAACCCAAGGGCCTCATCCAAGCCCCTATGGACGAAATTATTAGGGTTTCCCCTAAAGATTTCGTCCATCCTCATCCAAGGGGGTTCTAGTGCCTTCCACTCAACTATTAGATAATTGCAAACTAGTCCCTGCACTTTATAATTAATTCTAATTAATTTCTGGCTAACAATTAATTAAACAAAATGATTTCTTATTAATATATTAATCTTTTAACATATTAATAAATTCATTTATATTAATTTATTAATCTTATAATAAATTAATATCTCTCCTTTCATAATTTCCTTGTCCGGTTGCTAGGTTTGAGGGAAACCCAAAAGGATTGTGCTGTTATGGGCTTAGACACCTAATCCAACAGTCTCCCACTTGGATAAGTTTGTAACTATAATTGCTAGTATGCCTTCTAAATTTGACCTGCAAATTTTAGCTTCCAAAAAGCTGCTGCCGAACTCTGACCCAGTTAGTTACGTCTCCTAACATAAGTGATCATATAATCCTTCGTTCTGCTAGATATCCCTAGACAAAAGGCATGGAATGCAATCAACCTCTTTGTCCAGAATCTATGTTTCCCGATTCCTGATTTGTAATGATGTAGGACTTCTAATTGAACACATCAATTTAGTCATGGCTGGGCCCAGCACATAAGTCAACACCAAATCATCGAGGGGCCCACAGATATCGCTTTTCCGGTTAGGGCAAAAGGAACGAATAAATGTTTACTCATATGCTTGTATCTTTTACTCATCAAATTATACATGACAATACGTTTTATAACACCAAGTTACTGATACGTTTTCGTATCACCAATGCATGACCGACTTGTAAATTACAACTCATATATCTTCGTTTTAAGATTATAAGATATTATCGTCTCGGTATTACTTGTGATGAATTCCATGAAGTAATACTGTAACGCCTGTGTTTCCGGGCTTGCCGTTTTTAGCAATATAATAGTCTAGGTTAACCTTTGTAACCCGTTTTGAAATAATAAGAATGTATTATTTGAGTATTATGTGTTTTGTGCTTAATTGCTTAATTACGTGGTCTGATTAATTAAGAACAAAAATAAGCGTCAAAATTTAAGTGTGAAATAAACTTAATATCTTTGGTTAATGTTGTAGTAGTCGAAACAAGGTTTCCGAATATATATAGAACGCCCAAATCTGACTTCGTATGAGGAAGTTATGATTTATTGAAGTTCCGGCTTAGCAGTATACAGCCTGTTATACTCGAATTGAGAACGAGCGGTTGTTAGCCAAAGCAATCTAAATGAGAATCGAAGATCTCATTGTTGGTATCGAAGCGATAAAAAGTTAGGCGAGAACGGACGTCAAACGAAGAAGTTATGAATTTATAACGAAAGTTTCTGTCGCGGCCTATTAAAAATAATTAATAAAAATAAAGTCAAAATTAGCCGACGGAGTCTAAACGAAAGTCGTAGAGCATGGTCTCACCTTCGCGTGGATATAAAGAACGTCGAAAACGGAGTTCGTATGAAGAAGTTATGAATTTCCGAAGTTTATTAATCATTTTATATTTTTATTTAATTCAAAATCGGAGGCATTATCCGAAGTCGTGTCACTGGTGTAATCCGGAGTACGCCCCGCGTACGAGGTTACGCTATCGCGTAACTCCGATAGTGTCGACACTTCGGATGACGCATGCAATGACGATTTCGGACGCGTACGCGCTGCGTACGCCTGTACGCCCCGCGTACTCCGAGGCTCCAGCCTCTATATAAAGGATCCGAAGACAGCCTCATTTCTTGTTCATTTTCTTCTCTTCTCTCTAGTCTTTTGCATCGTTTTTCGTGCCGAAGCTACCCCGAAGCCCCGGTATCATACTCTAGCCCCGAGGCAAGTCCCGAGACCCCGAAGATCCCGAGAAGCGCGGTTCCCGAGTCGAAGCTCTGCCCGCGAGAAGTTCGATTTTCGAAGAGATCTTCCAGATCTGCTGAGGAATACTACTTCTATAAGCCGTAGTGCTGTCGGATCGTCTTCTGATCAAGTGAGTGTGTAGTTATTTCTTCTAATACAATAACACGAAGTATTTTATATAAAAATACGTGCTATGTGTATATATTTGGTTGTGTTATGTGTGAATGAGTATTCACTCTCTTCTATCTTATAGATCTACTTATTTCTTTATGAGATATGTGTTATGTGTGTGTGTGCCTCATCTGTTATGTGATATATGTGTTGATTCAAGCATGCTATACAGGTTTTCTTTGAACTATGTATACAAATGTATATTTTTATCTACTAATATGTTGGGTAGAACATGGGTAGATAGTTGGTGTGTAATAAACAGATGAGAGGCCTCGTTGTTGTTGTTGTTGTTGATCTAGTTATTCAGCGGAGTATGGATAACGACCACGGACTCTTTCTAGACAGTCCAGTGGAACGCTAGCAGGTTCATAACCTGTAGGTGTTGTGAACGATGTGTTCACTGGTGTACTCTATCCCCCTCATGGTTGCCTTTAGGATATCTATTGTTGAGGAAACCCCTTCGCAGTGATGTCCGTCCCGATGAAAATCCTAGATTAGGTCCCTTGAGATAGTTGTTTTAGGGACGTAAAGTGAGGATAACGGGAATGGGTAATCGGGATAGTGATTGGTTGGTGAAATTAAATATAACTTATTTATTGTGGGTTGAAAACCCTATATGCTCACCAGGCTCCCAAGCCTGACCCACTCAGTTTTATTTGTATTACAGGAAGTGGCACAAGGGCGTAAGATGGATGGATCATCTTGTTGTTTTGTTTACAAGTCTGTATATGTATATATTTGTTGAATGACTTGTAATGTTTATCGTTTATGCTTTATGGTCTGTATCGGAACATGACATCCCGAGTTTTGATTATATAATGAAATGCATCTCTTGATGAAATGCTTTGATAAATATTATTTTATCATGTTTTGTTTTGGGAACAAATTCCGCAACTCTTTCAAATCAAAAGGATTTACTCTGAAAATATTTAAAAGCATAAATGAAAATCGGTCTTTTCTGGCCGAGATTTTGGGGATGTCACAAATACTCTGAGCGAGGGTTTATCCAATACTCAAATCTTAGTTTCTGAGTACTCATGAACGTTGCAGCAAATGTATTGCCATGTCTATCCTTAGACAATCTACAACCCAGTTCATGAAAGTCTTGATTCACTACTTACTTCCAAAAGTACGAGTGACTGTGGAGTTTGAATAATCATATTATTCGGGTACAAAAGCATGCAAAAATGAAACACAATAATAAGCAATTGACAAAAGCTAGAAGCCAATCTTATAAATAATACTTTATTATTTAATCACCAAAAGTCAATTACATTTACTTTGTTACAAGTTTCAGAACAAAACTAATCTAACTACCAAAACTAATATCATCTTTCAGTCATATGCTCCAAGCATGCTGAGTATGCTTAGGCCTACTCAGACCCTTTGTGAGGGGATCTGCTGGGTTACCTTCAGATGACACCCTCTTCACTATAAGATGGCCTTCTTCTACTCTATGTCTGATGAAATGGTACTTTCTGTCGATATGTCTGGTTTTAGCATGATCTCTCGGTTCCTTTGTCAAGGCAACCGCTCCTTCATTATCGCAGAACAGTTCCATAGGCTCCTGGATGGTTGGAACAACTCCGAGATCCCTAATGAAGTTCCTCAACCAAGCTGCTTCTTTCGACGCTTCACTTGCTGCTATGTACTCCGATTCACAAGTAGAATCAGCCACCGTATCTTGCTTGGAACTCTTCCAAGTAACTGCTCCTCCATTTAATAAGAATACCCAGCCTGACTGAAAACGGAAGTTATCTCTATCCATCTGAAAGCTAACATCACTATAACCATCTACTCTCAAAGTATCATTGCCACCAAGTACAAGGACCCAATTCTTCTTTCTTCGCAAATACTTGAGTATACTCTTTATGGCTATCCAATGAGCTCTACCTGGGTTTCCCTAATAGTGACTGACCATGGTCAAAGCAAATGCCACATCAGGGCGAGTACATGTCATAGCATACATGATCGATCCGACAGTGGAAGCATACATGTAATCTATTTCCTCATCTGTACTCGGGCATTGAGTCTTACTCAATTTGGTGTTGCTCCGGATAGGTAGCTCTCCCTTCTTGGAATTTTCCATAATAAACCTCTTTAGTACCTTATCCAAGTATGTGCTCTGACTAAGTCCAATTAGTCTCTTCTTTCTATCTCTCAATATTCTAATCCCAAGAATATAGGCGGCTTCTCCTAGGTCTTTCATGGCAAAACACTTTCCAAGCCAAGACTTAACTTCATTCAAGGTTAGAACGTCATTACCAATGAGTAATATGTCATCGACATATAACACCAGAAAAGTTACTATACTCCCACTAGCCTTGATATACACACAAAACTCATCTTCACTTCTAGAGAAACCAAACTCTTTGACTTTCTCATGGAAGCAAAGATTCCAGCTGCGAGATGCTTGTTTCAATCCATAAATGGATTTCTCATGCATACTCTATTGGAATACTTTGCATCAACAAAACCCTCTGGCTGACTCATGTAAACATCCTCAGCCAACTTCCTGTTAAGGAAGGCAGTCTTGACATCCATCTGCCAGATTTCATAGTCATGAAAGGCAACTATGGCGAGCAATATCCTAATAGATTTAATCTTAGCCACCGGCGAAAAAGTCTCATCATAGTCAACCCCTGGGGTTTGAGTGAAACCTTTTGCAACTAGTCGAGCCTTGAACGTATGCACATTCCCATCCATGTCTGTCCTCTTCTTCAAGATCCATTTGCACCCAACTGTCTTCCGACCTGGTGCACTATCAACAAAATTCCAAACTTGGTTGTCATACATGGACTTAATCTCGCTGTCCATTGCCTCTTTCCACTTAGAAGCCTCTGGGCCTGCCATTGCTTCCTTATAAGTGACTGGTTCATCTAAGTTTACCAATGTTCTGTCACTTATGAATGTGTCACCCTCTGAAGTAATATGAAAACCATACAACTCAGGTGGCACACTCATCCTAGTGGATCTTCGAAGAGGTAATGATTTATCAACCGGTTCAACAGGAATTGTTTCCTCTTGTTGAGTGCTAGTGTCATCTAAGTTTCCTTCATTGGTTGACTCTTGAATCTCTTCAAGGTCAATGGTACTCCCACTGTCCTCTTTGAATATGAGCTCTCTTTCCAGAAAGACTCCTCGTCGAGCTACAAACACCACGTTTTCACTAGGTCTGTAGAACAAATATCCAAAAGACTGCTTTGGGTAACCAATGAAAACAAATTTCTCACTTCTAGATGCTAGCTTGTCATGAGTCTCTCGTCTTACGAAAGCTTCACAACCCCAGACTTTAATATGTGCCAACGAGGGAACTTTCCCTGTCCATATTTCGTGAGGTGTTTTGGCAACCTTCTTTGTAGGGACAAGATTGAGGATGTGGGCGGCTATCTCTAAGGGATACCCCCAGAAGTAAATAGGAAGCGAGGCACGACTCATCATAGAACGAACCATGTCTAACAAGGTTCGATTACGCCTCTCAGCTACACCATTTAACTGTGGTGTCCTAGGAGGAGTCAATTGTGAGACTATCCCACATTCTTTCACATAGTCATTGAACTCGGTACTAAGATACTCCCCACCTCTATCGGATTTAAGTATGTTTATCTTTTTGCCCAATTGATTTTCGACTTCATGCTTAAACTCTTTGAACTTTTCAAAGGTTTCTGACTTATGTTTGATCAAGTAGATGTAACTATATCTGCTATAATTGTCAGTGAAAGTCACATAGAATCGATTAGCATCCCTTGTGGTTGATCTGAAGGGCCCACACACATCTGTGTGTATGATATCCAACAGACCTTCACCTCTTTCACAAGACCCTGTGAATGGTGATTTTGTCATCTTTCTCAAAAGACAAGATTCACACATATCATCTGATTTTAGGTAAAATGATTCCAACACTCCATCCTTTTGGAGTTGGGCTATGCGTTTCTTGTTAATGTATCCAAGACGACAATGCCACAAGCATGCCTTGTCTACACTATTAGACAAGTCAATATTAAGTACACTATTTCCTAAGCTATCAACACAAGTCACTGTTTCATACACACCATCACAAGGTAAAGCTTCAAACACAAAACACCATTCTTATAAATAGAAATTGAACCATTCAAATCATTAAAAGAATATTTAAAACCTGGTCTGAGCAATGCATGAAATGAAATATTGTTTCTCGTCATCTCAGACGAATAGCAACAATTTATTAAATCTAATCTAACATCATTACTGAGCAAAATTTGATAAACTTCGATCTTGGTAACTGGTGAAGACTTTATGTTCCCCATGATCAAGTTTGTTCTCCCATGCTCTATCTCCTCACTTTCCCTTAGCCCTTGCAAATCAGAACAAATATGAAAACCACATCATGTATCAAGGACCCATGAACGAGAAGATAATGTGTTATTAGCAGAAATAGTGTAAATACCTGTCGAGGATGGCTTCACTTTGCTATCCTTGATATATTTAAGATATTTTGGGCAAGATCTCTTCCAATGCCCCTTTTGATTACATTAAAAGCAAATGGCCTCTTTTGGATTAGAAACATGGGGAGTGGAACCATTGGGCTTAGCCTTCGGGCCATTACTAGATGACACAGCTTGAGCCTTGCTCTTCCAGTTTTGCTTGGGAGGACCTTTCCTTTTCTTCCCCTTTCCCTATCCAATGGCCAAGACAGGGGCACTTGCAGGTGTGGAGGGTATACTTTTACCCTTCATCCCTGCCTCAGCTATCTGCAACAAGTTGTGCAATTGGGCCAATTTCTGCTCAATGTTGTTCAAATGGTAAGCTAACATAAACTGACCATAACAATCAGGCAATGAGTTCAAGACCATGTCAATGGCCAATTCCTCATCAAAGTGAATGTTGATCTTGACCAAACGCTCTATGTAGCGTTGCATTCTTTGCACATGAGATACAACCGATTCCCCTTCTTTCATCTTGCAAGCCATGAGTGACTTGACTACCTCAAACTTTTCTTGATGAGCTCGCTTATGGTACTTTTCCATATGGTCCTTGTTCATCTCAAAAGGCCAGTAGTCCTCATAGTACCTCTGCAATTATGGGGACATGGTTGCAACCATGATGCATGCCACTTTGGTAGCATCATCGTAGTGTTTCTTGTAGGCATCATACTCTTCGGGAGTGGCTTTTGACTCATCAACTTCTTTGAGCTCCTTTTCAAGGACATACTCTTTGTCCTCGAATCAAAGTGCCATCTTGATGTTACGCATCCAATCGTTATAGTTGGAGCCATCCATAACAACTTTGGAGCAGATGTTTAGTAGAGAGAAGTTGTGGCTGGAGGATGATGAAGCAGAAGTGTTTCCAGAAGTAGACATCTGAAAAGAAAGATAGTTTTAGTTAGATTTCAAGACACCTCAATATAATAACCCAAAGATATCATATTAAGGTTAGGACCCAACTATGACAATTTACAACTTAGAAATGAGATGTCGAGATCCAATTTCAAATCTCATAAAGGTAGGTGAATGACAATTCACCAATTCCACCATTAGACAAGATAAACGAAGTGAAATTCCTAATTCTTTTGAGATAAATTAAAACTATTTAATGGCATGTTTTAATCTCGGATTATGCTCTACTATTTGTGACTGGGATACCGAGGATCACAAACTAGATGTGAATAACTATGCAAATGTGCTTGGTAACCTTATTGTCTTTATCATTAACTATTGATGTGCCGGTAAACCACACACGCTCCATCAAAATGATAATTATAAGATACCCATTACTACTCTTTATTAGTGTCTTTTAGTGTGCCGGTAAACCACACACGCTCCACTAACGACCAATAAAGCATAATGTGCAATTTCATTGATTAGCATACTTTTCACATTTTTCCTAAAGTAACTAGAGTTGGGATTTTTAAAAAAATAATGTTCTAGTACTTTCTTTAATAGCATTATACTTTTAATGAGAGGTAGTTGTCCCATCAAATCCGTTCTGCTAACGACCCTCCACTGATCAAGGAAGCGGTGGGTGAGAGTGGACACCCATTCAACTACCATTTTATAGGCAGTTTCCTTATACCCCCCTTATAGACTAGCTTTGTGAATGAGGCATACTAGTGATTTGACTGACCATATTCTTAATCATATATAATATTTAACTTTTAATTATAATATATATATATATATATATATATATATATATATATATATATATAAAAGGTGCGTGTTAAAACATTTTAAACTCCAAGGGTTTATATAAATTTTCGAAATTTAAACTATTAAATTTTAAATTTAAATAAACCAATTAATTAGATTTAATATTTATCTATTAGTTAACTTTTAATTAATTTATTAAATCTTGTAAGGATTATCCAATCAAATTAATCAATTAATTTAATCCTAATCCTTATCCCTCTTAATTTCAAAAATTTAGGGTAAAGGATAATTATCCAATTAATCTAATCAAGTAACAATTATCCAAACCAACAAACCCTAAAATATCTAGTAATTTCGAAATTTACAAGGTAGGAGGCTAGGGTTTTCAAAACCCTAACCCTAATTCGATTAGGGTTCTTGGAGGCTAGGGTTTTTGAAAACCCTTTGATCCACAACCCTAAAAATCGAAAAAATGGCCTTTAGGGTTTAATAGCTATAAACCCTAATTTGCAATTCAACAATTATAACAATTCAATTTAAAACAAACAATGGCTCTGATACCACTGATGGGTTTTAGGTCAAACAAATAAACTAGAAAACAATTCCTAAGTTTACATGCAACCTACTTTGGATCTATGTTTTAACTATTGAACATACAACTTTGAATTGAAAAACAAGAACCCTAGAGGAGAGAGGCTAATTTCGAAATCAACAAATTAGGGTTTAACATTAACATACCTTTCAAGTGTTATAGCAAACAATTGATAATTCCCTTGATCTTGATCTTCTTGGAAGCTTAGCACCACAAGTGTAATCCCTCTAATGGAATCACACCCAAACTAGCAAGAAGGAAAGTAGAAGAGAGAGGAGAGAGGGAGTATGCAAAATTTCGGCCCTCAGGGTTTCTTCAAAAGAAAGAGTGACCAAAATATGAACCATGAGGCTCCTTATATAGCTGAGGGATCTAGGGTTTAGGGGAAACCCTAGTTATCCTTTGCTTACGGCCTAAGCAAACCCAAGGGCCTTATCCAAGACCCTATGGACGAAATTATTAGGGTTTCCCCTAAAGATTTCGTCCATCCTCATCCAAGGGAGTTCTAGAGCCTTCCACTCAACTATTAGATAACTGCAAACTAGTCCCTGCACTTTATAATTAATTGTTTTAACCCCAAAATTAATTCTAATTAATTTCTGGCTAACAATTAATTAAACAAAATGATTTCTTATTAATATATTAATCTTTTAACATATTAATAAATTCATTTATATTAATTTATTAATCTTATAATAGATTAATCTTTCTCCTTTCATAATTTCCTTGTCTGGTTGCTAGGTTTGAGGGTAACCCAAAAGGACTGTGCTGCTATCAATTTAAGTACATACCAATTATAGTTATGGGCTTAGACACCTAATCCAACAGTCACAACCCAGTGCAACACTCCAAAAAGAAACATATAGCATTGAGATACCATTTCATCAAGGATCATGTAGAAGATGGTAATGTTGAAATCCACTTTTATTGATCCGCTGATCAATTAGCTGACATTTTCATGAAAGCCTTACCTAAAGCAAGTTTTAATAAAATACTCCAAGGCTTAGGAATGATGGAAGCTGAATCAGTACCAAAACCACTTTCGCCTCATTAAAATTAGACAAGGGAAATAGAGCGAACGCTCGGTCTATTTTGGTTCCAGATTTTTCGGGAACCAAACGCTCGGTCCATTTCGCTTCATCAATCCAAAGGTGAAGTTTCCGTTGTATAATTTTTGTACACTATGTATGTCTTTTTTCAATTAATTTTATGTTTTTTTTTTCATAAAATCCAAAAATCTTTTCTTTTCTGTTTTTATTTCTTTCTAGAAAATTCATAAAATCCAAAAATATTTTCTTTTCTGTTTTTATTGTTAGTTTTCAGAAAAATCAAAATGATCAAAATATTTTATTGTGTGTTTAGTTTTATTCGTTTTTCTTTTTCACAAATAAAATCAAAATACCAAAAATATCAAACTGAAATGACTCATGGACAACTTCCAATGTTGAAGTTGGGGCAAGTATAACTCTCTTTATCTTTGTACTAGCTAAGTGTCCCTAGAAGCATGTTGTTGCATGTTGACCGAAGCCACAAAGACTTCAAGTGAAGCCTTAATGATTTGATATGTATAAATCAATTCTACCCAATCAGGATGATAAAATCACTTAAGTCACAAGCTACCTTACTCTTCTCGTATTAAGTCAAGAGTTAACTTCTCGGTCACTTTCACAGAGCAGAGGTACTTTCGGTTCTTTAACCACCTTAACACCCTTCTCCATCATATTTCATTTCATACTTGTAACCCTTGAGACTCTCAGAATTTACCACTGAGATTTATGGTTACACAACATCTGTGTTAATGATCTTAGTTTTGTTTCACCACGTGCTAAGGGAAACCCAAAATCTAACACCTACAATGAATTGACGGTGAACAATCAAATGTTATAGTTTTCACCCAAGTATTAACAAAACCAATTTAGTGGGAGCTACCAAGAAATCTCTTTTTATTTTTTTAGCGATCTTTATGAAATTGATAATACCAAGACTTTTCTACCTAAGAGATCTAGTTTAATTTTGTTTTTGAGATTTATATAACATCACTAAGTCCCTGAAAAATGTTCAAACCTACTGGTTTTATAGGCCACATTGGTCTCACAAGTAGTTCATCTCACTTTCGGTCTTATATTAAGCTCTGTAATGAGATTGAAGGGAAAGCCAACCTAATAGCCTTGTACTAAAAAGATGCCTTCCAATGCTTCTTAATAAGCATCTGATCGTATTTTAACGGGAAACCACATAAACACTTCGAAGTCTCTCTTAACTTTGAAAGAAGAGATTCGTGCCCCGGATCCACTGTTTCATGTCTTAATTGACATCACTCATATCCCACAAATAATTTGTTTTATTTCTTTTCCTTTGGCATACTCTTGCACAAAGATCTTTATGATTTTCCACATATCTTGATCATGATCCTAATGGCTATTTCTCATATCTATGGTTTCGGTTCAATATGTTACATTGTGTTCGGGAGCGAATGCACTTCAATACCAAAGAAAGTGAAAGGATGAGTCCATATTTCAAAGGGAATTTGAACCGTTTTAACATCAAAGAGGCGATGAATGGATAAGATTTTAAAAGGCGTGTGAATTTGAATCGTATCCTTTTCTCATGCCACCTGACATGATTGACAGACTTTTCAGGGTAACAGTTGTCAAATCATGCTTTTTCAATCATCACGTCAGAGGATTGTACAATTATCAATCCAGAATTTTCTCTCTCATGGTAATCGTATAAAGGGGTTTCTCACCTCACTTTCACATCCTTACCACTTACGAAATCCTCTCAAGTGTTAAACGGTGATTTCTCTCCACTGTTCGTCTTCTCCACTTCAATCTTCATCAATGGCAGATTCATCATCCCTTCATGAACAAAGTACACAGTCCTCGCTTCTCACCATCAAGCCAAATCAAAACTTGAACATCGAACTATCTCCTTTTGAGTATGATCCTTACATGCTTTAGGTGGTTGAATGCCTCAAATATTTACCACTTGTGACTGCTCTCACCAAGGTGGAATCGGTCCCTATGTCACTCCTTTCTCAAGTCTACTCAACGACGCTGTTCGATAAAGCCAAGGAGAGGATTTTCTTTGAGATCTTTAACCATAAAAATTCGATTTCAAAGGCTAGGTTTTGTTCGTTGTTAGGGTTTGTCGTCAACGACTCCATGATCAACCTAGATTCGATCACTACGACTTAGTTATTCACCATGTTTTATGATATGGGGTACACTGAAGTTCTTACAACAGTGACAAAATTCAAGAAATCATGCCTTCCTCCACAATGGAATGTTCTTTTTACTCTCCTCTTCAAGGGTTTATCGGAGAGGGTTGTAGGTTCTGATGGGGCAAGCAAAGCATTCATGACTATTCTTTACTGTCTTTACCATGGGGTCATCATGGACTATGGGTCTATTCTATGGACTCAACTGGTACAAAGCCTGAACTCAGCTTCTCGTTATTCTGAAATTTCTTGTGGCAAGTTTTGGACCTTAGTTACTCAATGGGCAATGGAGAAATTCCGCATATCAACAATGGTAGATTCTTTGATGTCATCTATAACCAGTTTTCACATGACAAAGATTATTGTGGCCGATCCATCCAAATTTATGTTCATCGGTTCAATTCCTGAAGCTTTGTACAAGTGTGTTTCTGGGGAAAGCAAGCTCATGAATGAATACAAGAAACTTCCTCCTACGGGACCGATACAGCTCACACCTGAAATGCAATGCTCGCTCGACACTGCTGATAAACCAGCGAAACGAGGGAACAAGGCTGATCAACGAAAGGGCGA